>NW_028261386.1:124039287-124164287 GCF_051295495.1 Thamnophis sirtalis
TCCTCATTTCACCCACCTCGGAAGGATGGAAGGCTGAGTCAACCTTGAGCCGGTGAGATTAGAACCGCTGAACTGCAGATAACAGTCAGCTGAAGTGGCCTGCAGTACTGCACCCTAACCACTGCGCCACCTCGGCTCTTAGCGAAAATGTTTTCTCATTGGAGTAACCTATTGTCTATTGGTTGGCAAAGGGGGGAAATTAGAATCCAACCTTCCCTTTCATACAGAAGATGACTGTCTATAGCAGGGATGGTGAACCTTTTTTGCCTCAGGTGCCACCCCCATAATTTAATGTCCCCCAGCACCATGCCCCCTGCGCATGCACGCATAACCCCCCCTTGCTGCCCCGCATATGCGTGCATGGCTTTCCTGGAGACTAGGGAGAACGAAAACGGCCCAACACAGAAACCGGAAGTTTGGGAATGGACTTCTAAGTTGCCCATTGGGCCGTTTTTCTCCCACCAGAGGCTTCCCTGAAGCTCTGGAGGGTGAAAAACGCCAAAACTCAAGGCTGAAAATCAGCTGGCAGTGCCTTCGGAAATGGCACCACGTGCCATCTGTGGCACGCGTGCCATAGGTTTCGCCATCACGGGTCTACAGCAAACTTGAAAACTTTGAGATGCACAGAGGTCAATTCCCAGAATTTCCTAACTAGCATGTTAGCTGAAGAATTCTTGACGTTGAAGGCCATATTCCTTAAAGTTGCCAAGTTTGAAAAACATTGGTCTATAGCGTGGGTGTCAAACTCGTGTCGTCACGGGGTCATCATGTAATGCATCAGGACTCCCCCCCCCCTTTGCTAAATCAGGCATGGACAGCATGTGATGCATCTGGCCTGTGGGTCGTGAGTTCTTGACAGTCCTGGTCTATAGCAACAACTGTCCTGTGTTAAGACTTTGGAGACTCACTTTTCCAGAAGACCCAGTTGTGTAGAAAGCCTCCACTAATACTTTGCATTGTCTACATGGGGTTAGATTAACAGGAGAGATCATCCATGCAAATAAGACAAATTTACAATGACAACAAAATGATAATTAAATGCTTTTTTCTAAACTCATGGCCTGGTTTTTGTCTTTGCAGGAGAACCCGGCAAGGCCAGTTATGGCACTGATGGGCGAGATGGTGAAAGAGGCCCACCTGGAGCCAGTGGTTCCCCTGGTATTCCTGGTCCTCCTGGCCCTCCAGGTCCTCCTGGTTATTGTGAACAGTCAGCCTGCACCATGGAAGCTGGATTACAAGGAGGGCAGAATGTGAAAGGCCCATGAAAAAATGTAGCATTGCACAAAATGACACGAAGGCATCTTTGATCTGCAGATATCGACCAACCACCGAGAGACACAGCCTAGAACAGTGTTTCTCAACCTTGGCGACTTTAAGTCCTGTGGACTTCAACTCCCAGAATCCCCTAGCCAGCATAGCTGTCTGGGGAATTCTGGGAGTTGAAGCCCACAGGACTTAAAGTCGCCAAGGTTGAGAAACACTGGTCTAGAAAAATCTAAAAAATACAGCAAATCCTATCAAGGCCTTGACAGATCTAAATGTTCTGATTGTTCCCTCCATCTGTTTCCTAAAACAGTACAAGACAGTTAAAACGTTTCAAAATGGTGCTTACAAAGTGATGCCAAGTGGCTTTTCTTTTGTTTTCTTTCTTGAATTATGATGAAAGGCAGTAGATGTTTTTTTCAGCTCTTAGTTCTTTGGGGTTCCTAAAGTACTTACTTGTAGAGTACAGAACAACCATCTCTTGTACAGTCTAATACATCGGAATAGTAAATTGTCCCAATTTCTTTCCTTTCTCCAAAGGACCCATTTTAGTGCTTTAAATAGCCTTAGATTTAGATTTAGTAGCCACCCTTTTTTAAAAGTGCTAATTTCTGAAGAGTTTATATATATTTATAGTGCTTCAGTGCCAGGTTTACCCGGGAATATGTCAGGTGAAATAAACTTAGTGTTCTGCTCTGTTTGAAACATCCAGAAGTTAAACCACTGCGAAAGGATTTTTAATCTTTTGAGAACAGTTCAAATTTATAGCTGAGTTTATTTATTTATAAATACCTTGTCTCTGATTGTATACAAATGATATAAACAACATGACTCAATCCTTTGCATTTTTATAGAAGGTAAATGGAAGTAAAACGAAGAGCATTTTTTTATTTCCTTTTTTTGAAAAAAAATTGGAAGTGGTAAAAAACGAAAAGAGTATATGACATCCTCCAAAAGTTGGAATGCATTTTGAGCATAGCTTTATTTTTTCATAAAAAAGACAATTATCCCTATTATATGAAACACATGACCTGTCTTTTTTAATTCAAAAATAAAAGTACCCTTTTAACATAATAAACCCCACTTTTCCTGTTTCTTTTTGTCTAGTTTCTGTGTGTTGAAAATGAACTATGTGGATATTTTCACCTGTGCCTTCTGGATAATTTATTTCAATGAATCCTTCAAGTTGGTATTGTCCACGTTGTTCAAGATAATTTATTTGCATAAACTACTGTAAATTGCTTTTTTTTTTTTAACAAGTAGCATACAAAATACACCAATGATCAAAATACAGTCATAGTAATTGGGCTATTTCTTATAAATTCACAAACGTCTGTACAAATATTTGTTCATGGCAAGTGCCAGCTGCTGTGATTGATGATAGATAGAAAAATAACCGAAACCATCTTCAGGCTGGTGCCTTCGGCTTCATGCTTGTGCGAGCAAAGCGTGATCGGAGCTGCCGTCTTTCTATAAATATTGGTGGGGGTGTGTGGAGTGCTGTAACATCTTGATTAGTTGATGGAGTTGATGTTTGCAGATTAGTCGGCTCTTTCGTAACATCCTGTGTGGCTGAGGTACTGGCTGTGTGCCTATTGTTCTTTTGTGTTGTAATGACCTGGGTAATGGGACCTTGTTGAAACGTCGCCAAGATACTCTCAATCTTACACAGGAAAAGACCCGAATATGCCAAGACCTGCATACCTGTACCTGTGAAAATCTATGGATAGATAGATAGATAGATAGATAGATAGATAGATAGATAGATAGATAGATAGATAGATAGATATCCTCAATTATTTTTCTTCCCACTTTGTTGGCAGTCATCCTATGAAAGTTATGCTTCCGAATAAATGAATTTCATTTGGTTTTTTTTATTTAAATTTGTTGACTGGCCAATTCTACTGGAATCTAGTGACTTAGAAAAGTAGGAAAAATAGAAACATTGACTCACGCAGGCAGCCCAGGCTAAAACAATCTAATAGATTGCAAAATAGGGGTCATTGAACAAATAGTAAATATCAGTCCCAGATCTGGGACCAAAGGCAGGTTTCCAAAGGTTTCTGAAATCCTAGAAGGGAGGGTGCTTTTCTTATCTCTAAGGAAATGCTATTCCTGAGGCTGGATACCACACTCAAGAAAGCATGCTTCCCATGTCCCACAAGAGGAGAGTGTTTAATGGAGGGGACCTTGAGTACCTTCATCAATGTGATAACCAGTGCCTTGAATTGCTGGAAGCCAACTGGCAGTTAATGCAACTTAGTTAGCAGTGATGATGAACTGGTACCTATTACTGCCTGTCCCACTGCATTTGAACCAGCCATAGATCCTGGGTGGTCTTCAAGAGTAGCCCCATGTAGAGTACATTGCAATAATCCAATTTTGAGGTGACCAAGGCATGAATGTCTGAAGGACCTCTTGATCGAGGAAAGGATGCAACTGGGTGCATAAGCGTCATGTTGCTGTCATGTGACATTTCATGACATTTTCCCCCTTAGTGGAGCTGGGTGGGCGTGGCCTGTGCGTGACGCATCTCGCTCAGAGGCCTCCAGTTTGACAACCCTGGACTAGAAAGTGCAACAAATTTAGTTATATTAAGTTATATTCCTAGGGAATACTAAAGTTGTACTATATCAATTCACCTGATAAAATGTCCTACTTAGTTCAGTGGGACATATTTTGAGTACTGCACACAACACATGATTGCATCTCGAGTATGAGACAATGCGACTTATAATGGAACTACATATATGTATAAGATGGGTGTCAAACTGGTGGCCTGCGGGACAGATGCATCACACGCAGGCCACGCCCACCCAGCTCCAAGAAGAGGAAAACATCACGAAATGTCACATGATGACCATGTGATGCTGCAAGTTTGACACCTGTAGTATAAAGATCATCATTGGTTACTTTTGCGCAAAGCACACACTTTTATATATTAAGTCTATATCTTCATTAGAGTTTTCAAATGTATGGATTATAGGTTACTGTAGATGCTTTAACTGTTGTTAAATTATTACTGCCTTCTGTAAGCTGTCAGGGAATCAGTTTAATAATAGCAATAGCGTTTAGACTTATATACAATGCTTTACAGCCCTCTCTAAGCACTTTACAGAGTCAGCATATTGCCCCCAACAATCTGGGTCCTCATTTTACTGACCACGGAAGGATGAAAGGCTGAGTCAACCTTGAGCCGGTCAGGATCAAACTGCCGAACTGTTGGCAGCCGGCAATCAGCAGAAGTAGAGCCTGCAAATACTGCATTCTAACCACCATGCCACCACATCAACTCTGCTCCACAAGATCAGACCACTTTCAATCAGAAACATGACATCCTTCCCCCTTCTTTTTTCCATTCCATAGGTTAATCCATGCCATTTATCATGTACTCTTCCTACATCCTATATTGTATAAAGCCTTCTGTATATCACAGTTGGGCCCACAGATATTGATCTCAGTTGCCCATCATGGCTTTGGTGAACAAAGACACTCACATAACACCTTTTCAGTAATACAGAGAAAATGTACAGGGCGGGGCATAACCTTTTCCTAGGGGGTCACAGCAACACTTGTAATAACAACACAAATAATTCATACACCATTCGAAAGCCCATCAAAAACTGAGTTTATTGACACGATTTAATAGTCAGTATGACCACCATTAGCCCTTCGAACAGCATTCAGACGAGGTGGATAAGAACACAACAAATCTTCAAACAGTTCCGTTTGATTTTCCAGATTTTCCAGAGGGCGGGGCATAACCTTTTCCTAGGGGGTCACAGCAAGATCGACAGCAGTTTACAACTTCCGCGACACCTCATTTTAAAGCCCATAAAAAACTGAATTGAATGAGCTATTAAATGTTAAATTTGTTTCGGTTGAAACTTTGAGAATGAATTTGGAAACTGTGTTGAAAAATCTGGAAAATCAAACGGAACTGTTTGAAGATTTGTTGTGTTCTTATCCACCTCGTCTGAATGCTGTTCGAAGGGCTAATGGTGGTCATACTGACTATTAAATCATGTCAATAAACTCAGTTTTTGATGGGCTTTCGAATGGTGTATGAATTATTTGTGTTGTTATTACAAGTGTTGCTGTGACCCCCTAGGAAAAGATTATGCCCCGCCCTGTAGAATTGAGTCCAGCCTGCCCACCATGTCACATGCAGTGTTTTCTGTAAATGATAAGATTGGATCAGTTTGAGCACATTTCGGCCAATCTGCCACAAGTGCTACCAAATACTTGCACATAATTAGGACATATTTCTCAATTGACAAGCTGATCATCTACAGAGGGGGCTTCTTGGCTACACATGTATAGGTAGCCCTAAACTTAGCAACATAAATTCGGGGCTCAACTGTGTGTGTGAAGTGAAAAATCTGTTAAGTGAGTTTTGCCTGATTTTACTACTTTTCCTGCAGTAAATCACTGCAGTTGTTAAATTAGTAACATGGTTGTTAAGTGAAGCTGGCTTCCCCACTGATTTTGCTTGTCAGAAGGTCGCAAAAGGATGGATCGCATGATGCCGGGACACAGCAACTGTCATAAATCTGAACCAGCTGTCAGGTATCTATGTAAATCCCATGAGCATGTTGATGCTGCAAGTCGTAAGTGTGGAAAATGGTCATGTCACTTTTTTGCGTGCCACTGTAACTTCGGTCACTAAGTGAACTGTTGTAAGTTGAGAACCTCCTGTATACCTGCAGCATTTGCACTGCTTACATGGTGGTGAAAGGGAAAGAGGCATTCAGCACAACTGTGACTGTACAAAGCAGCCTCTCAAAAAGATTTCGTTGGGCTTTTTATAAAGGCAGTGCGTGCACTTAAGAAATTGCTTTGTCGTTGTCTATTTCTATCGTCCCAAGAAGCTCCAGATAAAAGTAAACAATTTACCCACAGCTTTGCAATGTTCATGATTATCCCCACTGCAAGAATAGAAATGTGGGGGAGGGGGCGACTGAGAAATAGTAGTTGATGACTGTTTATGACTTTAAATATCTTGGTGGCTCTCCAGAAATGGAACTAAAAATTACTCTTGTGGAATATTATTGCTAGTCAGAACTTTATTTTATCTCCCACTTTGGCCATTTGTCAGGTTCGTGCTACCCTCCGGCTGGGTGTCTACGCCATCATTCTTATGACAGGCTTGATATGGTACTAGCAGCAGCAACGCCTAGAAAGACGGATTTTACAACCGAGTTCACTCCGACCTTGCAATTTCACTCAGCCTCAACATTGAAAGGCAGCTTTCAAAACCTCCGGCTATTTCCCATTCACAGTTATTTAATAGATCAAAAAATATGCAAACCCAACCAATACCTCCTAGTCCATATTTTGACAGCGTCAAGGATTGTTTACGCACAATGCTGGAAGAGTGAAAATGCCCCCACCAACACTATGGTGATGAATAAAATTTTAGAACTAGCAGAAATGAACAGATTGACGATGCGAATTAACGACAAATGAAATACAGACTTTTATACAGTCTGGGAGAAGCTGTACAAATGGCTTGATGAGTCAGTGAAGACTTAGACACAAAAAGAGATAGCTGACTAACCTAATACGATTAAATCAATAACTCAAATGAACAATATACAACAAATGAGAGAGAAGCGAAAGGAGAAATGTATTAGGGGTGAGAACCCACCGTCGAGCAATTTTGTTAGACTACAATGTTGGGAAAACTTAAAAAAGCTGATAGGAAATCCGCTATAACTACCTGCATGGAATTAGCAATTAAGCTTCATTTTAGATGAGGCGAGAGGATTTATAATCCTTGCCTCTTTAAGCAAGGAAAGGAAAAGAGAACCAGGTTGTCCTCAGCAGAGGAAAATATGTAAATGTAACAAAGGTTAGAGGGGAGGGAAGGAGGACAGTAGGGAAGTCAGGATGGAGAGGAGAAAGGAGAGGAACAGGAAAGGCAGAAGAAGGGGGGAAGGATAAAGAGGAGGAAGAGAAAGAAGAGAAGGGAAAGGAGGTGGGAAGAAAGAAGGAGAGAAGAAAGAGAAGAAACTGGGGGAGGAAGGAGGGAGGGAAGAGGAGAGGGTAGTAAAAGGGGAAGAGGGAGGGAAAGAAAGAGAAGGAGAGTTGAAAGGAAGAGAAAAGGAAGGAGGAGGGAAAGAGGAAGGGAAGGAGGGAAGGTATGTGAGAAGGAGGGGGGGATTGAGGGAGGGAAAGGAGGGGGAAGGAGGAGAAAAGAAAGGAGGGAAGGCAGGGAAGAAGGAAGTAAGGGGGGAGGGAAGAAAAGGATATGGAAAAGAAGAAACGAGGGAAGAGAAGAGGGAGGGAAGGAATAAGATACCTAACCTTTGATGTTTATAATGATTTGATAGTATGGGAATATCTCGAAATGTAGTTGTATTGCTTTTTACAAGTTATGGATGTTGTATTTTCTTTTTACCAATAAAATCTTTTTTTAAAATTAAAAAAAAAACAAAACCTCCGGCTCTTTCCCATTCACAGTTATTTCGCCCTTCCAACAGCTTTTCACGCCTGGGATGCCACTGAAGCCAAGCTAGTGAATGATAAGCTGCCTCCACAAAACCCTCATTGGAGAATGGTGGCTGCTTTTCAAGAGGCAACTGGACTTTCTGGTTGTTGTTATTTTCTTTGAAGACGCTTCTCATCCAAGAAGTTCCTTCAGCTCATTTCTTGGATGAGAAGTGAAAGTCTTCAAAGGAAAGGAGAGGGAAAAAACCCCCAGAAAATCCAGTTGCCTCTTGAAAAAAAAGCTCCTTTGGGACAACCATGACTGAGAATCTCCATATAGATCTGTGTTTCCCAACCTTGGCAACTTGAAGATGTCTGGACTTTAACTCCCAGAATTCCCCAGCCAGCCAGCTGTCTACACCAGTGTTTCTCAACCTTGGCAACTTGAAGATGTCCGGACTTCAACTCCCAGAATTCCCCAGCCAGCAAATGCTGGCTGGGGAATTCTGGGAGTTGAAGTCCAGACATCTTCAAGTTACCAAGGTTGAGAAACACTGGTCTACACCATCAGCTGGCTGGCTGGGGAATTCTGGGAGTTAAAGTCCAGACATCTTCAAGTTGCCACGGTTGGGAAATACTGTTATGGACGGTGGTCGCTTTTTCTTCTCTCCGCCTCCGTTATGGAACTGCGGCGCGGCTTAAGTTCGGCGCTCTCCTGCCCTCCGCCCCCCCCTCCAACCGACTTTTCTAGCGAGCGTTCTAAAAGTTGACGTCATTGCTTTTGAATAAAAACAGGAGCCGTGGTTTTCTTTCTTCTTAAGCGCCCTCCGCTGCGGCATTTGAAGGCTGGGCTCGGAGTAGGGAGTGTTGAACGGTGGGAGAGCCGAGCTTCTTCAAAGGAGGCGCTGGAGGAGCTGTGTATCCCATAATAACGGGGACACCCTTCGTCGTCTAGCGGCCTAACTGTTGGGACAAGGAGAGAGACGGAATAGCTCCAAAGGAGGAGACTAGCGGTGGTGTTATCGTAGGGTATAGCGAAAAGAAAGAGGTATTAAGATAGGCACACAATAGGTTAATTGCTCAGTAGCAATTATTTATTCACACGGAAAAATGCCCAGTTCAAGGTTTGCTTTATGTAATCATTCTTAGAAATTGAGCTGCTCTCTTCTTCAGTGTTAACTGCCATTATGTCACTGTGGCCCCCGCTTCGATAAAACCTTGCTGCTCAAATTTCAGAAGCAGCTGTTTTTCCAGAAAGGACCTGCCCTCCTCAGATTATCTATCTATCTATCTATCTATCTATCTATCTATCTATCTATCTATCTATCTATCTATCTATCTATCTATCTATCTATCTATCTATCATCTATCTATCTATCTATCTATCTATCTATCTATCTATCTATCTATCTAATCTTATCTATCTATCTATCTATCTATCTATCTATCTATCTATCATCTATCTATCTATCTATCTATCTATCTATCTAATCTTTATCTATCTATCTATCTATCTATCTATCTATCTATCTATCTATCTATCTATCTAATCTATCTATCTATCTATCTATCTATCTATCTATCTATCTATCTATCTATCTATCATCTATCTATCTATCTATCTATCTATCTATCTATCTATCTATCTATCTATCATCTATCTATCTATCTATCTATCATCTATCTATCTATCTATCTATCTATCTATCTATCTATCTAATCTTATCTATCTATCTATCTATCTATCTATCATCTATCTATCTATCTATCTATCTATCTATCTAATCTTTATCTATCTATCTATCTATCTATCTATCTATCATCTATCTATCTATCTATCTATCTATCTATCTATCTATCTATCTATCTAATCTTATCTATCTATCTATCTATCTATCTATCTATCTATCTATCTATCATCTATCTATCTATCTATCTATCTATCTATCTATCTATCTATCTAATCTTATCTATCTATCTATCTATCTATCTATCTATCTATCTATCTATCTATCTATCTATCTATCTATCTATCTATCTATCTATCTTATCTATCTATCTATCTATCTATCTATCTATCTATCTATCTATCTATCTATCTATCTATCAACCTACCTACCTACCTACCTACCTACCTACCAACCATCCATCCACCCACCCACCCACCCACCCACCTACCTACCTACCTACCTACTTAATTACTTATCTATCTATCTATCTATCTATCTATCTATCTATCTATCTATCTATCTATCTATCTATCTATCTATCTATCTATCTATCTATCTATCTAGAACTGAACTGAATTGGACTTCGTACGACCCCTGGGTTCATCATCCTGCCGAAGCACATTTATTGAGAAACTCAACTTTGAACTGATTGGCCACAGAGCTTTTGGCATTATTTAAGCCAGTGTTTCCCAAACTTGGCAACTTGAAGATGTCCGGACTTCAACTCCCAGAATTCTGGGAGTTGAAGTCCGGACATCTTCAAGTTGCCAAGTTTGGGAAACACTGATTTAAGCACGTGTTATTTAAGAAATCCTGTTGTTGACGCTTAATGGCTTTGGAGATTCTCGGCCATCCAGGTCCTGGTTAGCCCAAAGGGGCTTTTTCAAAAGGCAGCTGCGTTTGGTTTTTCCCCTTGAAGATCTTTCGCTTCTCATCCATGGTCCGAACTGAAGAACTGCCTCTTGGATGAGATATGAAAAGCGAAGTCCCGATGCCTTTTGTAAAAGGACCTTTGGTTTGTTAACACTGTTAACGATGATTAGATATTTCTACACTTTGATTAGAAAGGGAAAGAAATTGGTTCAATCGATGATTTCCATGATACTTTTAAACTGGTAGCATATTCAAAAAAACTGAAACAAGATGCTTTTGAGCACCTACAAAATGTATTAATTAGGTAAATTAAGTCCTGCCTTGAACAGGAGGTTGGGCTAAAAGATATTCAAGGTCCTTTCCAACCTTATTATTCTATGCATTAAATCAGAGAATGTGACTATGGTTTTATTGTTCAACAGCAGTTGGAATGTTCAAAAATTCAAATGCCAACTTTGGTGCAAAGGTGGTAGGACCGTCAATTTGCTTTGTAGTAATAATGGTTGCTTGCAGGCTTGTATAGGGACATGCCTGAAATTATGAATATTGTGTGGGTGAGGAATATGGGTAGAGAAAAGAATTTGAATACCTCTTTGGAAAGACTAAGCTGTGCAGGACATGAAACAGAGAACAATCTGTGACAGGCATCCTAGTTTCAACCTGCTGGTCCTCTTTGTTTTCCATGAATCCCTTGGAAAAGGAGAGAAAGGAAAATAACACATGTTGGGGGTTGTATAAAATTAGACCACGTGTTAAATGTAGTTTATGTTCAGATGGTTGCCCATTTTGGTTTTAAATAAACAGTAAACTGCTACAATGTTTCTTTTAAACTGGGAAAGAGCCAAGGTGGCGCAGTGGTTAAATGCAGCACTGCAGGCTACTGCTAGATCAGCAGTTCAGCGGTTCAAATCTCACCGGCTCAGGGTTGACTCAGCCTTCCATCCTTCTGAGGTGGGTAAAATGAGGACCCAGATTGTTGGGGGCAATATGCTGACTCTCTGTAAACCGCTTAGAGAGGCCTGAAAGGCCTATGAAGCGGTATATAAGTCTACTGCTATTGCTATTGCTTTTAAAAATACCACACAGATTTTTGAAGGCAGGGAACTCTGCACTTCTTCAAATGAAATGCATTTTTGTGCAGAAGCTGTATGATTGATTCCAGAATAAAGTGTAGCTGTTTTAAGGACTTGCAAACCAATGCAGCATCAGTTAACTATTCCTAATGCTGACAAATTAGATAATCCAATATTTTATTGTTTTCATCATCAATATAGGAAAATATAGGGGGGGAAAAACCCCAAAACCCCCACAAAAAAACAAAAAAAACACCAAAAAACCCCCCTAATTTTGTTCATCACATGGTGCACATATTCAGTTAACTATTCCTAATGCTGAGAAATTAGATAATCCAATATTTTATTGTTTTCATGATCAATATAGGAAAATATAGGGGGGAAAAACAACCCCCCCAAAAAAAATCCACAAAAAAACAAAACAAGAAAAACAAAAAAACTAATTTTGTTCATCACATGGTGCACATATTCAGTTAACTATTCCTGATGCTGAGAAATTAGATAATCCAATATTTTATTGTTTTCATGATCAATATAGGAAAATATAGGGGGGAAAAAACAAAAAAAACCCCAAAAACCCCACAAAAACAACAACAACAACAACAAAAAACCTAATTTTGTTCATCATATGGTGCACATATTCAGTTAACTATTCCTAATGCTGACAAATTAGATAATCCAATATTTTATTGTTTTCATCATCAATATAGGAAAATATAGGGGGGGAAAAACCCCAAAACCCCCACAAAAAAACAAAAAAAACACCAAAAAAAAACCCCTAATTTTGTTCATCACATGGTGCACATATTCAGTTAACTATTCCTAATGCTGAGAAATTAGATAATCCAATATTTTATTGTTTTCATGCTCAATATAGGAAAATATAGGGGGGAAAAACAACCCCCCCCCAAAAAATCCACAAAAAAACAAAACAAGAAAAACAAAAAAACTAATTTTGTTCATCACATGGTGCACATATTCAGTTAACTATTCCTGATGCTGAGAAATTAGATAATCCAATATTTTATTGTTTTCATGATCAATATAGGAAAATATAGGGGGGGAAAAACAAAAAAACCCCACAAAAAAAACAACAACAAAAAAAAACTAATTTTGTTCATCATATGGTGCACATATTCAGTTAACTATTCCTAATGCTGACAAATTAGATAATCCAATATTTTATTGTTTTCATCATTAATATAGGAAAATATAGGGGGGGGGAAAAACCAAAAAAACCCAAAAAACCCTACAAAAAAACAAAACAAATAAAACAATGTTCCGGAGACTCAAGTTTCTTCCCACCTGGGGACACTATAGCTTGGGCATGTCCTACGCTCGGACTCTCCAAGCAGCACACTGAAGAAAGACCGTTGGCTTATCTGAACGGTCATTCTCAGGGCGCTGTGAGGAGAGTCCAATCCCACCCTGGGTCTTCGCGGATGCGAGGGTGATGACTGGATGTACGGGCTTCCTGCTCGGTGGTTCCTCATTTTTTAAACTGAATAATGGAGGCAAAGGGAGGCGTGGCCAAGAGAAAAAACTCACTCAGTCCTAGAGCAGATAGACTGTGTTAACCCACACTTGGACTCTCCTCGCAGCGCCCTGAGAACGACCGTTCACGTAAGACAACAGTCTTTAACTTGAGTATATGTGTACAAAATATTTAAAAGTATATTGATCCATAAGTTTCAGGGGAAAAATATCAGAAAGAAGATTTCTTAAGGGACAGATTTCTCTCAGAACTATATTCTCTATTTTTATCAAAAACCAATTTACAGTTTAAAAATATTGAAAGTTAGCAAATTGAAGTAGAAGATATTTTAGTTAGATTCGATGGATGATTTAAGAACATTTGTCTGGTATCAGAAATATTTGCAGGAGATAACCAGGCTGAGCCCGAGGGAAGGGTCAAAGGCGTTATAAGTTACGAGTCCCTGCATGTTCACAAGACATGCAAGTCCAGCCCACCTTGAATGCTTCTCTTCTACTCATTTCCCTTGACTGTTAGTGGGTCAGATTTGTAGAGAGCTTAAGCTTGCAATAAATCTTTATTACTCGTGTGAACTTTCTGAATGTCTTGATTTCCACTTGACAATATCAGCAAAAACAAGGCATGTGTTAAAAAAAAATCCTCTTATACCTAGCATTTCTCTGAGAGTGAAATGTTCACTGATGAATATAATAGCTTTTATAGTCTTATAAAATTAATTGTGAAATTATGCTTCTAGGAATTGACACTTGTAACATCTTTTAGATAACTTAGGAAAAGTTGTAAATAAATAGTCAAGTCCAGCTTTGCCAGCAAGGCAGTACAGGGAATTTTTCGGGTTATAAAGACAATTGGGACTGGAATTGCCATTGGTAAGCAATGCAGTGGGGCGTTTTCCTGTGACTGTGCTGCTTAGGGATGGCGATCCCAGTTTTCATCATTAAGAGACCATTGTGTGGATCATTAAACACCGACCTTACATGACAGTGACTTCCAACTTCCTGCTCGCTTCCCAGGGCTGGGTTTCAACCGGTTCGCACCGGTCCCTGCGATCCGGTTGGTCGCCGAACCCGGAAGTAAGTAACTTCCGGGAACGGCGAAGCCCCCCCCCGCGCCCGCGCGCGCCCGCACACCCGCACCCGCTCCTTACCCGGTTTTTTTGAATTTCGCGCTTTCCACGCATGCGCAGAACGCCTGCGCGATCCTCCAGGAGCAGCTGGAGCATCGCGCAGACGCTAATACGCATGCGCGCGCCGCGTGCGTGCGCGAGGACGCCGCGTGCGTGCACACGCGCGCTGCTGCGTGCGCGAGGACGCCGCCGGCCTCGTTCCAACCGATCCGGTTGGAACGGGGCGAGAAACCCACCCCTGTCGCTTCCCCATTGACTTTCCTACTGGAAAGTCAGCAGGAAACTTCAGAAATTGCACTAGCACCACAGCAGCTTGCTGCAGCATTGCAAGTGCAAACCAAGTGCCAAGCGCCACCCAGATCTCCATTGTGTAACTGCAGAGGCGGTGCGATGGCCAGAACTCTGCAGACCAATTGCAAGTGCCCCTTGTTGAGCACTGCCACAAGTTTGAAATGTTTGCTGACCTGGTGTAATGCAAAGGCTGCTCCTATGTGCTTTATGCTGCTTTAGTAAGAAAATTCTGATTATTGGACAGGTGTGCTGAATCTTTTCTATTGGAGAGATTAATAATGCTGTTTTTCTTCTCTACAATTCTTTGTTCCCAGGCATGAGGAGAGTGAGAAATTTCTTTAGTATACCACTTAACCAACCCCCTCCGGATGGAGGTTGGGGCTGGGTGGTTGTGGCGGCGGCGGCTACCCGTTGCCTACTTCTCAGCGGGTTCCATAGCGCCTTCGGCGTGTACATGCTGCCCCTTGTCGCTTCTTTTGAAGCGAGTCACTGGCAGATAGGTAGGTCATTGTTACATTAAGGTTTCCAGCATAGCTTTGATATATTGTACTGCAGTTTTGTTTATAATTATGTCTTGCTTATTAACAGTCTTGAAGCAAATGGTTTAAACTATATGTCAATGCTCTTGAAATCCACAAGAATTGGTGTCATTTACATCAGTAAAACATACAAGGGAGTTGATAACATTTTTTTTAAGAGCCAAGGTGGCGCAGTGGTTAAATGCAGCACTGCAGGCTACTGCTAGATCAGCAGGTCAGCGGTTCAAATCTCACCGGCTCAGGGTTGACTCAGCCTTCCATCCTTCCGAGGTGGGTAAAATGAGGACCCGGATTGTTGTTGGGGGCGATACGCTGACTCTGTAAACCGCTTAGAGAGGCCTGAAAAGGCCTATGAAGCGGTATATAAGTCTACTGCTAAGTCTAAGTCTACTGCTATTTTTTTACGATATTTTTTTATATGTTTAATTAAATGCCTTTGTCTTTTTAAGCTTGGGTTGGATCCATCAGCCACGCTCTGATGATGACGCTTGCTCCCCTGTCCGGGAAACTGGTGGTGAGGTACGGAGCCATCAAAGTGGCAGTGATTGGAGACCTGGTGACCATAGGTGGTCTAGTGTGGTCATCATATGCCGACAAATTTAAATATCTATTTTTCACCCGGGGAATCATTGTCGGCGTGGGATCAAGTCTGGCCTACGCTCCAGGTAATGCTTTACATTAAAATCAAATTTTGTCACACATTTCTTCTGTTTTTGAAACAGAAGGAGGAGGGGACAGGAGTAACGCGGTGCCCAGTTCAGGAGCGGAAGGGGATGTGTCACTGCCATGGGCGGGGGTGGTGGCGGGAGCTTTGGCAGCTTCACCTCAGCCGCAGTGTCAGACGGCAAATCTGGCAGTGCTGTTGGAGGAGGAGGAGGAGGTGGCGGCAGAAGATATTCTGGTGGCAGCGGGGGCTTTGGGGCTTCACCTCAGCTGCAGTGCTGGGCGCAAGCGGCTAGGACTGGCCGCCCACAAAGGGCCTCCCCGGGCTTGCTTTGCTGAAAACGGGGCGACTGGTGCTAGTTTGAGCGGCCGGCGCAAACTACCGTCAGTCGCCCAGTGCTCAACAAAACAAGTCTGGGGAGGTCCTTTGCGGGTGGCCAGTTCTAGCCGCACCTTAGAGGGGGTCTTCCCGGAAGTTAATTGCTTCCAGGTTCACCGACCAACTGGTCCGCAAGGACCGGTAGGAACCCACCCCTGATACAGAGACGCTGCAGTTTAAGTAGGCTTTTCCTTTTGTGGAAATAGAGGTATCAGAGTCCATCAAACAGTCCAAGTCATAAACAGATAAGACAGTCCGTCATCAATGACTTTCAGTTAAGGGATAATCCAAATAACATAGTCCATAATCATACAAACAGTCGGTTTGCTAACTGTTGCAAAACTTACACTAGCTCACGACACTCAGATCAGATCAGCCCAGCATCTAACAAACAGAGAGCTAGCAGTCATTCTGGCTCCCTCTTATGGCCGATTGAGGAAAAACAGCAACCAATCACATTTTACCGTATGATTTAAAGAAACAATTACAACATTGCTACATGATTTATATATTGCCAACCCAACCGTTAGATTAAATTCCTAACAAAACTCATTAGAAATAGTAGCATGGTTTTTAATTGTGTCAGATGAAAAGCAACGTTTAAGCTTTCTCCTTTCCCAGATCCCTTTTTCATGTTAAATAAAACAGAGGGTGATGTGACTGGACTTCAATATAAAACAACTGCTTTCAATTTCTCTTTGTTTCTTGATAGGTCTGATAATGGTTAGCCTCTATTTCAGCAGCAACCGTGCTTTGGCTACTGGCCTGGTGATGGCTGGAGGGGCTGCAGGGACGGTCATCCTAAATCAACTGCAGCCCTTTCTCATCCATAAGCTGGAATGGAGAGGCAGCCTAAGGGCCTATAGTGCTATGTTAGCCATATGTGTCATTGCTGCCTTAGCCTACAGGCCCCTTCACAACCGTATGTATCTGCTTTGGGCATTTTAAATTAAATATCTCCTTTTTCCTGTGTGTGTGGGGGGGGGGGAGAGAATCCATATTGGGTAAAATAAGGATACAAAGTACCCCAAAGAGTTCTTTTCAGGTTTCTGAATTCTCCTACACAATTACTCAGACACAACACAACTATACATCCCTGCCCCCCCCCCCCAATAAATAAGTAGCAACACGGGAATGAAAAGAAAGTAAATCCAACATTTAGGACAACTATTTCAACCATGGTTGCAATTTGATCTCAATCTGGGATGCTGGTTGTAGACTGAAGGCCCCAATGGACAGTCTCAGACAGCAAATGGAAATTATATGAGTGGTACAACAAATGGTGCATTGCTTAAATTAAAATGTGACCCTCCATTATCTCAGCTTCCTTTCCTGGACTGTTTTCCAAAGACCCTTTCTAATTTTATTTAAATTGGGGCAAGTCTTTAATAAGGTGATATGTAACCATTGACTATAGATGGAATCCTAGCACTAGCGCCCAGGCCTATATACCTCTTCACGGTGCTTTAAAAGCCTCTCTTGGCGGTTGGCAGAGTCAGCGTATTGCCCCCAGCAATCTGGGTCTTCATTTTACCGACCTCGGAAGGATGGATTACCAATGCATCCTAGGACTGTTTTGAAAAGGTGGTTTATACGTTTAGTTTCCCTGGTCTTGTAATATCTAATTCAAATTTTCTGCATCTGGATGTGGATGTGATGTAGCAGCTAATAATATGGAACAGAGCAGAAAATGTATGTCTTGTAAGTCATAAATTCATTGGACATGTGAGTAGATAAGAACTTGACACATCTTAAGTCTTCTGTAAGTTTCACAACCATGTACTTATTAAATTCAGATTCTGGTTATTAATGATTGTAGTGACATTTGTCTATCAGAGATTATTTCGCACCTCCCTGTCTTCTCCTGTTCTCCACTGTCTCCCAGACTCTAACCATGCCCACTGAATCAATGGCACTCATCCTCTGCCGTCTCCTTCTCTTTTGCCTTCAGTCTTTCCCAGCATCAGGGTCCTCTCTTCTTATTTGATGGCTAAAATATTTATGGTTCAGCTTCAGTATCTGTCCTTCTAAAGAACAGTCAGGGTTGATTTCCTTCAGGATAAAGCTATTTAAAGAAGCTGAATATAACTGCAAGATCAGACCCATGTGGCCTGGCAATAGCTAGAACTTAAGGAAGTCAGCGTGTTTGATCCTTATCCCACCCCTACCCCCAGATCTCAGGTATTCCACTGTAGATTTTTTGTTAACTTCTATTCGTCCAAAATTACTTTTATCATCCCTCTCATTTATCATTCTGTCTCCAATCTAATTTGGGTTTTCAGATGATAAGAATTCAGGAAAGGGCTAGCTCAGTTATTGTCAGTAAAGAGACCTGTCACTGACTGCTTATTTTATTTAATAAATTTATAGGGCAGCTTTGGGGAACAGAAAAGCTGGGACATATTAATTAGGAGAGACCCTATCAGTATGCCTTATAGTAAAAGACAAATCCGTTCTTCTGGGAAATATTGTAGTTTAATTCCTGAAATTCATGTTTCTTGTCTTTTTCATTTCAGTAAAACCTGTTAAGATTTGGGTAAACACGTGCTTGGAAAAAAGACTGTTTTCAGTTTAACACCCCAGAACTTGAGGCATAGGACTGCACTAAAGCAACTCAATTCATTTCTTAAATCACCCATGCTGTTTGCTTCCAGGAATGCAAATTGCAAATGAAAGCAACTAAGTAGTTGTGTCAAGCATCTAGAACAAATTTCCTTAACCTAGGGAAAATTGAGTTACCGTATTTTTCAGAATATAAGATGCACCTTCCCCCCCCCCTCGAAAAAAGGGGAAAAGCTGGGTGTGTCTTATACACTGAATACAGCATTTTTGGCCTCTGAAACCCCGCCCCTTCACAAAAATGGACGTGCAGAGGGTTTGGGAGGCCTGCAAAGTGCTAATGGAGGCTGGGGTGGGCAAAAATGAGCAAAAAACCAGACTGTTTTTTGCTCGTCCCCCCTCCCCCAGCCCCCAAGAGCACTTTGCAGGCCTTCTAAAGGCTACGTGTGCCCTTTTTGTGGCAAAAGGGCCTGTTTTGCTTGTTACACCCCCCCAGCCCCCAGGAGTACCTAAAGGCTATGCATGCCCTTTCTTTTGGCGAAATGCAGACCACTTTTTCCTCATTCCCCCCCCCCCCCAGCCCCCAGGAGCACTTTGCAGGCCTCTGAAGCTCTCTGCATGCCCCGTTTTTCACAAATGAGGCATGCAGGAGGTTTGGGAGGTCTTCAGAGTGCAAAAACTTTTTTTTAAAATTTACCTGATGTGTCTTGTACTCCGGTGCGTCTTATACTCTGAAAAATACAGTAAATTGCAGCTCCTGTTATCCAGTCAGCCTTGCCAAGTAGACTAGACTTAGAAATCAATGACACATACTTTAGGTCTAAAATTACTTTTATTCAAAGAGCTATAGTAAAAAATTCTTGCAATTCCCAATGTGCTTCGTTTTGCTCTCATTTTATCTTTGTGCGACGTAGAGAGGGGTGTGTCTGAGATGATTACTGAAATTAGTTTCTTGGAATGGACTTAAGCCACGCTTGTTTGATAAGAGCCGAGGTGGCGCAGTGGTTAAATGCAGCACTGCAGGCTACTGCTAGATCAGCAGTTCAGCGGTTCAAATCTCACCGGCTCAGGGTTGACTCAGCCTTCCATCCTTCCGAGGTGGGTAAAATGAGGACCCGGATTGTTGGGGGCAATATGCTGACTCTCTGTAAACCGCTTAGAGAGGGCTGAAAGCCCTATGAAGCGGTATATAAGTCTACTGCTATTGCTATTGCCTTGGTAATGGCTTTTCCTCATGTTTTTCTAGGCCATTCCCTTATGCCTTTCCCACCGAACATACTGGCTGCATTTCGGAAATTGTAGGCACCAGGGTAGGAAAAAAAATCCCGGTGTGATTCCTATTCATGATAAAAGTAAACTTTTTGTGTACAAGGAACTCATTCTCTCTAATGCCTATACCTGCTCCAGCTGTGTCCAGCAAGACATGTTAACAGAGGTTCTTGTGGTATATAAAATCATTTTTTGCAATCATCCTCAAAATAATGGCTTAAACATCGCACAAATCCGTCCTGTGCTCATTTGTGATGCACTTTTTATGTTATCCGTGTTGCACATAACTGTTGTATTTATTGCTTTCTGGTGAAATTAATCAGTATTGCGTACACAGTAATAATTTCTCTTTTTTTTTACTTTGTATTTTACAGATAGAACTCATCCAAGTGTAGTTGACAAATTTAACACATCGCCTCTAAGAGGGTTTATAGTCGATTTAGCTTTATGGAAAAATCGTATTTTTGAGATATGGGTCGGTTCTCTTGGATTAGCAAAATTTGGATTCTACATACCTTTTGTGCATATGGTAAGTTGCCATTATCTTTTTTTTTTTTGGCTTTTCTGTTATAGCTTGGAACGAGGGTCCCCAACCTGTGGGCCATGACCCACTAGTGGGCTTTGAGGGTTTGCAACCAGGCCATGGTAATGGCGGCTCGTGTGTGTGTGTGTGTGTCCACGCATATCTTCACTTGCATGAGCACCAGCCAAGCACATACACACACTCCATTTAAATGAGCATTAGGTATGTGTGCATGGTACTTGCACAAATGGAGTGTGTTATATTATATCTATAGTGTCAAGTCACAGTACTTTTGACAGTGAATGTATGCCTTTTGGATTCAAGTTCTGTAAAGATGTTGTGCCTTAAAATGGCTTCTACTGTACAGCACAGTGGAGTTGCCATGGTAACGGCTTCACAGTACTCCACAAGGGGCTCCCTCCAATACAGGATTGGGATAAATACATACCCAGACTACCCCGATTTATCAGCTAATTCTAACTATTTTAAGACATGTGGCTAAACATTCAATTTTTACCAGTTTTAATCCGTAACTCAATTTTGGAGAAGGGCTACATCAATTTGGGCCAAGTTGATTTATTTTTAGTAGCTGTAAGATTGTCGTTTGTCCATAATAGGTAAGTGGTCACTGAGAATAAGTGTACATTTATTTCAATAGTGTCAGATACACCAACTGCAGTCTTGACTGTACTAACTTTCAAAACTTGAATAATACTTGGTCAATTACTTTTGAGGAATAATTTTTGAAGAAAACATCGTGTCATTGCCAAAGGATCTAAATTTGGTGCCGCCTTCATATATTGGGTTAAATCCCATAGTCCCCTGTCAGTTTGATTTTTGGCAATGCATTATGGAGGCACCAAATTGGAGAACACTAATGTATCCAATGAAGATAGACTTATCAGGAGAGGAGTATGAAATGTTTGAACTGTCAGTCAGTTACATCTATTTTTTTTTGCTAACTATTTGCATAAATATTTAAACAAGTATGACTGAATTTGCGGCTATATTTAATTACTAGGTTAGCTTAATTATGACTAGTGTTCACTAAACAGAATACTTTAAACCCGACATGTTAAAAATCGTGCTTCATTTTCTTTTTTGCAGATAAAACTTGCACATGATTTGCGTATTCCTGTGGAAAAAGCATCCTACATTATGGTGGGACTTGGAGTAAGCAGCATGATTGGTTGTCTTCTGTTTGTAAAAATTTATGCTATTAAAAGTGTCAACCGGGGCATTGTTACCATGGCATCCATATTATGTGTTGGTAAGTTTCACAGTTAGCTTCTGAATGTTTTTTGCCTGAGAAATTATGGTTTTAGACCTAGAAACATCTAGAGTGTCATTTCTTGCACATATGAGTTATATCAGCACAACTACAAGTTAACACTGTGCCTTAAGTTAATTATTGCCAAATCTTCTTGAGGCCATTCGTGTGATGGCTGGAATTCCAGTTCTCACTGGAACATGATGAGTAGAAATTAGGAATTAGGAGAATGGAATCTGACACCTGAGGTGGGTTCTCATGGGAGAACCTACTGTATTTTTTGGAGTATAAGATGCACCCTTTTCCCTCAAAAAAGAGGCTGAAAATATGGGTGTGTCTTATACACTGAATACAGCATTTTTTGCCACCTGAAACCCCACCCCTTTCACCAAAATGGTCGTGTATAGCTTGTAGGAGGCTTTCAGAGAGCTCCTGAGGGCTGGGGAAGGCAGAAATGAGCAAAAAATGAGCCATTCTATGCTCATTTTTGCCCTCCCAGCCCCCGGGAGCACTCTATAAGCTTTCTAATGCCCTTTTTTTTGACAAAAAAGGGCCTGTTTTCACAAGAAATGGGCTGTTTTTTGCTCATTTTTTGCCCCCGACTCACTCCCCAGGAACACTCTACAAGCCTCCTAAGGGCTATTCATGACCTTTTTTTTAAAAAAACAGGTCCGTTTTTGTGAAAAATGGGCCATTTTTGGGAGGTTTGCAGAGTGCAAAAACTTTTTTTTTAAATTTGCCTCTTCAAAACCTTGGTGCGTCTTATACTTTGGTGCGTCTTATACTCTGAAAAATACAGTAATTTCTTTATGGCACTCTAGCAGAAGACCCTTGGGCACTTGGAGCCAATGCATAGGTTAACCCTTAATATGAGGCACAGAAGATGCATTACTATCATACTTGAGAAACAAAATTTTGGGTAAGCAGAACTAAAATATTGGAAATTAGCAGTGGCAAAGCCTGATGAGTGCTGTTTTATCTTAGTTTACATCATAGAGTAAATAAATACATTTGGTTCATATTGAAATCTGTGTCCTTCATGTTTTATTTTTCAGGTGTGGCCTACTTTTTTATTCCTTATTGCACATCTTTTACACATCTTATAGCCGTTTGCTCCTTTTTGGGATTTTTCGACGCAGGAAACTATGTTCTCCTACCTATCCTTACATTTGATTTGGTGGGAAAAAGAATGCCTCCTGCATGGGGATTTGTGATGGCTGTCAATGCAATTAGCTGTTTGGGTCCACTCTTTGCAGGTAAACCAGTTAATGCGATTTGTCTGTAAAAAACACTGAGCCTGGAGAAAACTATACTGCTAATGTGTCCAAGAACTGACTCTTCCCAAGGCCTGCCTGAGTATTTATTTGCTTATTATATTTGTATGCCTGCAAATCTCACAAATATGGCATACAGCAGTGAATTAAAAAGAGAAACCAATAAATATTTAAACACAGTCATGTTTCAAAACAATAAAATGGCACCCAAGCAAGGGGAATGATATGAGCCACAGTGAGATAGCTGTCAGCGTTCCAAATATCATCCAAAATTAAATCAGAGTCCAAGGCAGAATATTCCTCAAAGTTCCAATTTATTAAGAGAGACATGTTGGCACATATGTAGAAACCTGAATCTGAAAGCTTCCTGGGTTTCCGCACCCAGTTGAAAGTTCACAATCTTGCCTCCACACCCACAAGTCCATCACATGGTCCAATATTCCACTGCCATGCTGGCAGTTTCACCCATCCAGTTCCGGTCAGGCTCAGAGAGGTAGAGAACAAAAGATGACCTTGGCTTCCTAGAAAGGAATTTTATTTTGATAACAATACATTCTACTTCTAACTATTCCCCCTCCCAATTCCCTACTAATGAAACAGCATAGTAGAAAAGAATATTAGTGTGGCAGGCCAAAGATCCTAAAAGGAATCGGCTGCAGGCCTGACAATAGCATCACAGGATTTCCCCAGTCTGCTAGGACCCCCCAGGTCTGATGGTACAGCCAGGTCCTGAGGGACTTGAATATTGAACAGGATGGACTTTGCCTCACTTCTGGGGGTAAAATATCTCAAAATGGGAGGGCCACACCAAAGACAGTCTGCCTTCTGAGACCCAAGTTTAATTCCCTAATAGTTGGGACATGCAGCCTGCTTTCTCTGGTAGGACAAGCACATATAATGAGGAAGAAGCAGTCCCTCAGATCTCTCTTCCCCAACTACTCTCACCTGGAATCAGCCCCGGAGAAAGGAAGTGAACTGGAGCAGCACTCTTATCGCCCACCCTCAATCAAACTCAATCCAGAAGGACTCCATGGTCAATGGTATCAAAAACTGCAGAGAGGTCAAACAGGGCAAGGATGGATGCCTCACCCCCATCTCACGCTTGCCTGGCTTCTTGAGGAGCAGGTGAGGCAAACTGACCATCGCTAAAACCTCCTCACATAATCCCCTGAACCAGTTTAATCAGCAAAGAGGGACATGGATCTAAAGAACGGGGCTGAGCTTACAGCCCCAAAGACCCTGTCCGTTTCCTCTGGTCAGGCAGGTCCATTCCTGTTCAGATAACGGCAATATTCCTTGCTAGGTATTTCCACTGGTTCTGCAACAAGGCCAGCGTCCACTTGGTTCTCTGAGCCCTTCTTAACCCCTCTTAGCTGCTCAGGAGCCCAGAAGGACACATGCCCACCCAGAACAGAGTGGCAGGACACAATAAGGTCTGCACATAATAAGAACAGAGACTTAATGATGCTTTGCCATACTTACCGCCACTAGTTAGGTCTTTTTTCCTCTTTCTTTTCTATGTATGCCTATATAGGTACTCCTTGTTTAATGACTACTCATTTAGCAACCATTTGAACTTATGACAGCACTGAACAAGGGTAGTTACAATGGGACTTCGTACCTACAACCATTGTAGCATCTTGCAGTCATGTGATAAGAATTTCTCTGGCTGGCTGCTCACAAAGTCAGTGGGGAAGCCAGCAGGAAGTCAGAAGCTATGCTCATAAGAGGTTCTCGCTTAACGAACTGCACAGTTCTCACTTAACATTGGTAACTGGGGATTGCAAGAACTGTTGCAGCTAAGTGGTATGGTTGCTATTTTTTTATATAAAACTATGTTGCTAAATTATGGCGTTTTCAGTTCCAATTAGCAGTTAAGCAAGGACCAGCTGAATAGCTTTTGGGATCAGGAAGGTGTATGCTGTGATTACTTAAATCTTTTTGATACTGGAATGTATGGTATCATTTGAAAGAAAATTCTGTTTTGGGAAAGGAAGCACCAAAGTAAACAACATATTTTTGTTTCAGGTGTAATGTATGATGCATATGGCAATTATACAACTGCCTTCCTAGTAGCGGGGGCTTGCAATATTGGAGCATTTTTCATACTTGCTTTAATACCCTTGTTGCAAACATCATCAGTCCAGGCAACAAAAAACTACATTAATGCTTCTGTATATGTAATAACCAACACCATCGTGCCTTGGCAATCTCCAAGTATTTCATCAGGGGTAAGGAGTATTTGATGACATTTCTTTCTCTAAACAAGAAAATTTCTTTCGTCTTCTTTTTCTTCCTCCTCCTCCTCCTTTGGTAGTGTGTGTTCTGTACTAACCTGATCTTTGATAGGCATTTTATCACAATGACCCTTTCAGTTATTAGCATTTCTATTGACAGGTGGTAGAGAAATTAATATAGAATCTTCATCACGGTCTTCGTGATTTGCTCAAACAGGATGTGCCAGCTACATGAAGACTCATTCAAAACTCTCAGAGTTTAGAGGTTTTGGCATGAACCCTTGCCCTTTGTGTGGTTCCAGCTATTTTTTAGAAAAAATGCATCACAAGCAACATATTTGGCTAATTTCTCTGGAGACCCCCCCCCCCCAATTCTGTTATTTTCTTCATTTCATTCGTTCCTAGACAAATGCAAAGTATAAAAAGTACAGTTTCATTGTCGTTTGCCTTTAAGATACTTAAGGCCCTTTTAATAAATTCCAATAGTAGGGAGTAACCCACTCTGAAATACCTTATACCCCTTTTGTCTGGGAAAAGGCTGCATTACACAGGCTGTTAAAAAATATCAGATGTTCATAAAGGAGACCTGATATAATTACTCTTTCTGTCAGAAATTCATTGGATACAGTACTAAAGCTGTTGAACCCATAGCAGCTGAATGTCTAGATTGAGGCCTCAGTCCCCACCTGTCTCAAAAACTGTATACTTAGTTCTTGTTTAGTGACCACAGTTAGGACCAGCAACTCAGTCATTAAGTGAAGTAGTTGCTAAATGGAGAATTATGTGACGGTTTTTGCATATGATTGTACTTGAGCCTTCCTGCTTACAATATCAGAAGAATACAACTCCAGTTGTATGGTTGGGAAGGTCCCCAGATTTGATACTTGAGGAAGCTGGGTAAAAGGTTGGATCTTATAGTCCCTTTCCCTCACTCCAGTGCCCTCTGGAATGCTTGTCTTCATGCTGCAATAATTAGGAGGAGGAAATGAACAGATGCTTTAGATATTTACAATCTTTAGAGAGGAAGTGATTACAAGACAGTAAGGCTTGAATTTTGGTTTGGGATCACAATTCTTACAAGCTGATTTAGGATGTTGGGAATTATATTAATCTCTCTATATATTTTAAAATTGTCCCAAAGCAGAGTTTGAAGGCTATGTGGAAGGATGGTTTATAGCTAATGAATCCAAAGATTATTTAAATTGTAGATTTCAAAAGGAATATGAGTGATCATGATAATAGATGATAAGACTTTTAAAATCAGATGTACACTGTCTTTATCTCAGATACATAGTGTGTATTCAGATTACGAGAGGAAATGGAAGAATGTTGTTGAACTGCCATCATTAATACTGTCTTTCATAATACATTTTTTGTTACAGAGTATTAATTCCTCATTCACAATATCTATGATACCTCCTGCAGCAAGTACCTCAGGCCATTCAAAAAGACTCAGCAGGAAATCCCGTGAAAGCATACTAAAGTCAGATACAACTTCTGTTAAGATGACGTCAGAACCTAGGACCTCTATGGGTACTATGGAATATATGAAGGCTTTCCCGGATGAAGAGAACGATACAACTGAGGGGAAATCAGAATTAGCATCTGTTCAAAGTCAAACTTCAATCTCCATGACCCAGGACCTACCCTTACCTTGTAAAAAAGAAGTTGTAGTGGTCTTGCATCATGAGTATGAAAGTGATGAGGAACCCGAAATTATAATTGAAGAAAGGCCTGGACAGGAGTTAACCGTGCCAGAACAACTCATGAAAAAGGAAAGGTATGGACAAGAGCTAACCGTGCCAAAACTATTCATGAAAAGGGAAAGGTGGGACTCTAAACAATTGGAGCGTTTTCCTCACAGAAAACAAGATGGGGTGGCTTTCTTAGATGAGTATGAAGGAGATGAAGAAGAAGCTGAACTTGCAACTGGGGTAAAGCCTGGACAAGAGCTAACCGTGCCAAAACTATTCATGAAAAGGGAAAGGTCAGACTCTAAACAGTTGGAGCGTTTTCCTCACAGAAAACAAGATAGGGTGGTTTTCTTAGATGAGTATGAAGGAGATGAAGAAGAAGATGAACTTGCAACTGGGGTAAAGCCTGGACAAGAGCTAACTGTGCCAAAATTATTCATGAAAAGGGAAAGGTCAGACTCTAAACAGTTGGAGCGTTTTCCTCACAGAAAACAAGATGGGGTGGTTTTCTTAGATGATTATGAAGGAGATGAAGAAGAAGCTGAACTTGCAACTGGGGTAAAGCCTGGACAAGAGCTAACCGTGCCAAAACTATTCATGAAAAGGGAAAGGTCAGACTCTAAACAGTTGGAGCGTTTTCCTCATAGAAAAGAAGATGGGGTGGCTGTTTTAGATGACTTTACTGGTGATGAGGAAGAGCAGTTGAGATATGTGCCTTCTGCCTCTCACAAAAAAGAAGATGAGTTGGTGGTGGAGGATATAGAGGATAACCCTTATGATGATTAAGAGCAGCTTAAGAGCACAGCTACACTGAATCCAACGGAAGAAAATAAAACTTCTACATCATTGAAAGACTCTGGAAAGACTTCCACACAGAAAGAGCAATGATGTGATATTTGCTAAAGATGAAGTTAGCAATTTACCCTCATAAGAGAGGAAATAGCAATAGTAGTACTATTAGTATTTAGGATTAAGTATTAATTAGCATTATTAGCAATATTAACATTATTATTAGTATTAGTATTAAGAGCATTTGATCTAGCACATCTGCATGACTTCCTAGTAGCAATTTCTGCACATATTCAGTTAACTATTCTTAATGCTTAGAAATTAGACAATCCAATATTTTATTGTTTTCATGATCAATATAGGAAAATATAGGGGGGAAAAAACCCCACAAAAAAAAACAAAAAAAAAACCCCCTAATTTTGTTCATCACATGGTGCACATATTCAGTTAGCTATTCTTAATGCTGAGAAATTAGATAATCCAATATTTTATTGTTTTATGATCAATATAGGAAAATATAGGGGGAAAAAACAAAAAAAAAACCCAAAAACCCACAAAAAAACCCTAATTTTGTTCATCATATGGTGCACATATTCAGTTAACTATTCTTAATGCTGAGAAATTAGATAATCCAATATTTTATTGTTTTATGATCAATATAGGAAAATATAGGGGGGGGGAAAACCCCACAAAAAAAAACTAATTTTGTTCATCACATGGTGCACATATTCATTTAACTATTCTTAATGTTGAGAAATTAGATAATCAGATATTTTATTGTTTTATGATCAATATAGGAAAATATAGGGGGGAAAAACCCCACAAAAAAAACAAAACAAAAAAAAAACAAAAAAAAATAATTTTGTTCATCATATGGTGCACATATTCATTTAACTATTCTTAATGCTGAGAAATTAGATAACCCAATATTTTATTGTTTTATGATCAATATAGGAAAATATAGGGGGGGAAAAAACCCCACAAAAAAACCCCACAAAAAAACAAAAAAAACCCAAAAAAAACTAATTTTGTTCATCATATGGTGCACATATTCATTTAACTATTCTTAATGTTGAGAAATTAGATAATCCAATATTTTATTGTTTTATGATCAATATAGGAAAATATAGGGGGAGGGAAAAACCCCACAAAAAAACCCCACAAAAAAACAAAAAAAAAAACCAAAAAAAAATAATTTTGTTCATCACATGGTGCACATATTCATTTAACTATTCTTAATGTTGAGAAATTAGATAATCCAATATTTTATTGTTTTATGATCAATATAGGAAAATATAGGGGGGGAAAAACCCCACAAAAAAAAAAAAACTAATTTTGTTCATCATATGGTGCACATATTCAGTTAACTATTCTTAATGTTGTATAATTAGATAATCCAATATTTTATTGTTTTATGATCAATATAGGAAAATATAGGGGGGGAAAAACCCCACAAAAAAACAAAAAAAACAAAAACAAAAAAAAACTAATTTTGTTCATCACATGGTGCACATATTCATTTAACTATTCTTAATGTTGAGAAATTAGATAATCCAATATTTTATTGTTTTATGATCAATATAGGAAAATATAGGGGGGGAAAAACCCCACAAAAAAACAAAAAAAAAACAACAAAAAAAACTAATTTTGTTCATCATATGGTGCACATATTCATTTAACTATTCTTAATGTTGTATAATTAGATAATCCAATATTTTATTGTTTTATGATCAATATAGGAAAATATAGGGGGGGAAAAACCCCACAAAAAAAACACAAAAAAAAAAACAAAAAAAAAACTAATTTTGTTCATCATATGGTGCACATATTCATTTAACTATTCTTAATGTTGAGAAATTAGATAATCCAATATTTTATTGTTTTATGATCAATATAGGAAAATATAGGGGGGAAAAAACCCCACAAAACAAACAAACAAAAAAAAACTAATTTTGTTCATCACATGGTGCACATATTCATTTAGCTATTCTTAATGCTGAGAAATTAGATAATCCAATATTTTATTGTTTTATGATCAATATAGGAAAATATAGGGGGGGGAAAACCCACAAAAAAACAAAACAATAAAACAAAAAAAAACTAATTTTGTTCATCACATGGTGCACATATTCAGTTAACTATTCTTAATGTTGAGAAATTAGATAATCCAATATTTTATTGTTTTCATGATCAATATAGGAAAATATAGGGGGGGAAAAACCCCACAAAAAAAAAAAAAACTAATTTTGTTCATCATATGGTGCACATATTCAGTTAACTATTCTTAATGTTGTATAATTAGATAATCCAATATTTTATTGTTTTATGATCAATATAGGAAAATATAGGGGGGGAAAAACCCCACAAAAAAACAAAAAAAACAAAAACAAAAAAAAACTAATTTTGTTCATCACATGGTGCACATATTCATTTAACTATTCTTAATGTTGAGAAATTAGATAATCCAATATTTTATTGTTTTATGATCAATATAGGAAAATATAGGGGGGGAAAAACCCCACAAAAAAACAAAAAAAAAAAAAACAAAAAAAACTAATTTTGTTCATCATATGGTGCACATATTCATTTAACTATTCTTAATGTTGTATAATTAGATAATCCAATATTTTATTGTTTTATGATCAATATAGGAAAATATAGGGGGGGAAAAACCCCACAAAAAAAACAAAAAAAAAAACAAAAAAAAACTAATTTTGTTCATCATATGGTGCACATATTCATTTAACTATTCTTAATGTTGAGAAATTAGATAATCCAATATTTTATTGTTTTATGATCAATATAGGAAAATATAGGGGGGAAAAAACCCCACAAAACAAACAAACAAAAAAAAACTAATTTTGTTCATCACATGGTGCACATATTCATTTAGCTATTCTTAATGCTGAGAAATTAGATAATCCAATATTTTATTGTTTTATGATCAATATAGGAAAATATAGGGGGGGGAAAACCCACAAAAAAACAAAACAATAAAACAAAAAAAAACTAATTTTGTTCATCACATGGTGCACATATTCAGTTAACTATTCTTAATGTTGAGAAATTAGATAATCCAATATTTTATTGTTTTCATGATCAATATAGGAAAATATAGGGGGGAAAAACAAAAAAAAACCCCAAAAACCCACAAAAAAAAACTAATTTTGTTCGTCATATGGTGCACATATTCAGTTAACTATTCTTAATGTTGAGAAATTAGATAATCCAATATTTTATTGTTTTCATGATCAATATAGGAAAATATAGGGGGGAAAAACAAAAAAAAAACCCCAAAACCCACAAAAAAAACTAATTTTGTTCATCACATGGTGCACATATTCAGTTAAATATTCTTAATGTTGAGAAATTAGATAATCCAATATTTTATTGTTTTATGATCAATATAGGAAAATATAGGGGGGGGAAAAACCCCACAAAAAAACAAAAAAAAAAACAAAAAAAAAAACAAAAAAAAAACTAATTTTGTTCGTCATATGGTGCACATATTCATTTAACTATTCTTAATGTTGAGAAATTAGATAATCCAATATTTTATTGTTTTATGATCAATATAGGAAAATATAGGGGGGGAAAACCCCACAAAAAAACAACAACAAAAAAAACTAATTTTGTTCATCATATGGTGCACATATTCATTTAACTATTCTTAATGTTGAGAAATTAGATAATCCAATATTTTATTGTTTTATGATCAATATAGGAAAATATAGGGGGGGAAAAACCCCACAAAAAAAACAAAAACAAAAAAACAAAAACAAAAAAAAACTAATTTTGTTCATCATATGGTGCACATATTCATTTAACTATTCTTAATGTTGAGAAATTAGATAATCCAATATTTTATTGTTTTATGATCAATATAGGAAAATATAGGGGGGAAACCCCCCCCCCCAAAAAACAAAAAAAACCAAAAAAAATAATTTTGTTCATCATATGGTGCACATATTCATTTAGCTATTCTTAATGCTGAGAAATTAGATAATCCAATATTTTATTGTTTTATGATCAATATAGGAAAATATAGGGGGGGGAAAACCCCCACAAAAAAACAAAAAACAAACAAACAAAAAACCCCCCAAAAAACTAATTTTGTTCATCATATGGTGCACATATTCATTTAACTATTCTTAATGTTGAGAAATTAGATAATCCAATATTTTATTGTTTTATGATCAATATAGGAAAATATAGGGGGGAAAAAAACCCCACAAAAAAACCCCACAAAAAAACAAAAAAAACCCAAAAAAAACTAATTTTGTTCATCATATGGTGCACATATTCATTTAACTATTCTTAATGTTGAGAAATTAGATAATCCAATATTTTATTGTTTTATGATCAATATAGGAAAATATAGGGGGGGAAAAAACCCCACAAAAAAACCCCACAAAAAAACAAAAAAAACCCCAAAAAAACTAATTTTGTTCATCATATGGTGCACATATTCATTTAACTATTCTTAATGTTGAGAAATTAGATAATCCAATATTTTATTGTTTTATGATCAATATAGGAAAATATAGGGGGGGGGGAAACCCCACAAAAAAACCCCACAAAAAAACAAAAAAAAAAACCAAAAAAAAATAATTTTGTTCATCACATGGTGCACATATTCATTTAACTATTCTTAATGTTGAGAAATTAGATAATCCAATATTTTATTGTTTTATGATCAATATAGGAAAATATAGGGGGGGAAAAACCCCACAAAAAAACAAAAAAAAAAAAAACAAAAAAAACTAATTTTGTTCATCATATGGTGCACATATTCATTTAACTATTCTTAATGTTGTATAATTAGATAATCCAATATTTTATTGTTTTATGATCAATATAGGAAAATATAGGGGGGGAAAAACCCCACAAAAAAAAACAAAAAAAAAAAACAAAAAAAAAACTAATTTTGTTCATCACATGGTGCACATATTCATTTAACTATTCTTAATGCTGAGAAATTAGATAATCCAATATTTTATTGTTTTATGATCAATATAGGAAAATATAGGGGGGGGAAAACCCACAAAAAAACAAAACAATAAAACAAAAAAAAACTAATTTTGTTCATCACATGGTGCACATATTCAGTTAACTATTCTTAATGTTGAGAAATTAGATAATCCAATATTTTATTGTTTTCATGATCAATATAGGAAAATATAGGGGGGAAAAACAAAAAAAAACCCCAAAAACCCACAAAAAAAAACTAATTTTGTTCGTCATATGGTGCACATATTCAGTTAACTATTCTTAATGTTGAGAAATTAGATAATCCAATATTTTATTGTTTTCATGATCAATATAGGAAAATATAGGGGGGAAAAACAAAAAAAAAACCCCAAAACCCACAAAAAAAACTAATTTTGTTCATCACATGGTGCACATATTCAGTTAAATATTCTTAATGTTGAGAAATTAGATAATCCAATATTTTATTGTTTTATGATCAATATAGGAAAATATAGGGGGGGAAAAACCCCACAAAAAAACAAAAAAAAAAACAAAAAAAACAAAAAAAAAACTAATTTTGTTCGTCATATGGTGCACATATTCATTTAACTATTCTTAATGTTGAGAAATTAGATAATCCAATATTTTATTGTTTTATGATCAATATAGGAAAATATAGGGGGGAAAAAACCCCACAAAAAAACAACAACAAAAAAAACTAATTTTGTTCATCATATGGTGCACATATTCATTTAACTATTCTTAATGTTGAGAAATTAGATAATCCAATATTTTATTGTTTTATGATCAATATAGGAAAATATAGGGGGGGAAAAACCCCACAAAAAAAACAAAAACAAAAAAACAAAAACAAAAAAAAACTAATTTTGTTCATCATATGGTGCACATATTCATTTAACTATTCTTAATGTTGAGAAATTAGATAATCCAATATTTTATTGTTTTATGATCAATATAGGAAAATATAGGGGGGAACCCCCCCCCCAAAAAACAAAAAAAACCAAAAAAAATAATTTTGTTCATCATATGGTGCACATATTCATTTAGCTATTCTTAATGCTGAGAAATTAGATAATCCAATATTTTATTGTTTTATGATCAATATAGGAAAATATAGGGGGGGAAAACCCCCACAAAAAAACAAAAAACAAACAAACAAAAAAACCCCCCAAAAAACTAATTTTGTTCATCATATGGTGCACATATTCATTTAACTATTCTTAATGTTGAGAAATTAGATAATCCAATATTTTATTGTTTTATGATCAATATAGGAAAATATAGGGGGGGAAAAAACCCCACAAAAAAAAACAAAAAAAACCTAATTTTGTTCATCATATGGTGCACATATTCATTTAACTATTCTTAATGTTGAGAAATTAGATAATCCAATATTTTATTGTTTTATGATCAATATAGGAAAATATAGGGGGAAAAAACCCCACAAAACAAACAAACAAACAAAAACTAATTTTGTTCATCACATGGTGCACATATTCATTTAGCTATTCTTAATGCTGAGAAATTAGATAATCCAATATTTTATTGTTTTATGATCAATATAGGAAAATATAGGGGGGGGGGAAAACCCACAAAAAAACAAAACAATAAAACAAAAAAAAACTAATTTTGTTCATCACATGGTGCACATATTCAGTTAACTATTCTTAATGTTGAGAAATTAGATAATCCAATATTTTATTGTTTTCATGATCAATATAGGAAAATATAGGGGGGAAAAACAAAAAAAAAAACCCCAAAAACCCACAAAAAAAAACTAATTTTGTTCGTCATATGGTGCACATATTCAGTTAACTATTCTTAATGTTGAGAAATTAGATAATCCAATATTTTATTGTTTTATGATCAATATAGGAAAATATAGGGGGGGAAAAAACCCCACAAAAAAACAAAAAAACAAAACAAAAAAAAAACAAAAAAAAACTAATTTTGTTCGTCATATGGTGCACATATTCATTTAACTATTCTTAATGTTGAGAAATTAGATAATCCAATATTTTATTGTTTTATGATCAATATAGGAAAATATAGGGGGAAAAAAAACCCCACAAAAAAACAACAACAACAAAAAAAAAAACTAATTTTGTTCGTCATATGGTGCACATATTCATTTAACTATTCTTAATTTTGAGAAATTAGATAATCCAATATTTTATTGTTTTATGATCAATATAGGAAAATATAGGGGGGAAAAAACCCCACAAAAAAAACAAAAAAAAAACAAACTAATTTTGTTCATCACATGGTGCACATATTCATTTAACTATTCTTAATGCTGAGAAATTAGATAATCCAATATTTTATTGTTTTATGATCAATATAGGAAAATATAGGGGGGGAAAAAACCCCACAAAAAAACAAAAAAAAAACAAAACAAAAAAACAAAAAAAACCTAATTTTGTTCATCATATGGTGCACATATTCATTTAACTATTCTTAATGTTGAGAAATTAGATAATCCAATATTTTATTGTTTTATGATCAATATAGGAAAATATAGGGGGGAAAAAACCCCACAAAAAAAAAAAAAAAAAAAAACTAATTTTGTTCATCATATGGTGCACACATTCATTTAACTATTCTTAATGTTGAGAAATTAGATAATCCAATATTTTATTGTTTTATGATCAATATAGGAAAATATAGGGGGGGAAAAAACCCCACAAAAAAACAAAAAAAAAAAAACAAAACAAAAAAACAAAAAAAACCTAATTTTGTTCATCATATGGTGCACATATTCATTTAACTATTCTTAATGTTGAGAAATTAGATAATCCAATATTTTATTGTTTTATGATCAATATAGGAAAATATAGGGGGGGAAAACCCCACAAAAAAACAAAAAAAAAAAAACAAAAAAAACTAATTTTGTTCATCACATGGTGCACATATTCAGTTAACTATTCTTAATGTTGAGAAATTAGATAATCCAATATTTTATTGTTTTATGATCAATATAGGAAAATATAGGGGGGGAAAAACCCCACAAAAAAACAACAACAAAAAAAACTAATTTTGTTCATCATATGGTGCACATATTCATTTAACTATTCTTAATGTTGAGAAATTAGATAATCCAATATTTTATTGTTTTCATGATCAATATAGGAAAATATAGGGGGGAAAAACAAAAAAAACCCCCCAAAACCCACAAAAAAAACTAATTTTGTTCATCACATGGTGCACATATTCAGTTAAATATTCTTAATGTTGAGAAATTAGATAATCCAATATTTTATTGTTTTATGATCAATATAGGAAAATATAGGGGGGGAAAAAACCCCACAAAAAAACAAAAAAACAAAACAAAAAAAAAACAAAAAAAAACTAATTTTGTTCGTCATATGGTGCACATATTCATTTAACTATTCTTAATGTTGAGAAATTAGATAATCCAATATTTTATTGTTTTATGATCAATATAGGAAAATATAGGGGGGGAAAACCCCACAAAAAAACAAAAAAAAAAAAACAAAAAAAACTAATTTTGTTCATCACATGGTGCACATATTCAGTTAACTATTCTTAATGTTGAGAAATTAGATAATCCAATATTTTATTGTTTTATGATCAATATAGGAAAATATAGGGGGGGAAAAACCCCACAAAAAAACAACAACAAAAAAAACTAATTTTGTTCATCATATGGTGCACATATTCATTTAACTATTCTTAATGTTGAGAAATTGAACAGATGCTTTAGATATTTACAATCTTTAGAGAGGAAGTGATTACAAGACAGTAAGGCTTGAATTTTGGTTTGGGATCACAATTCTTACAAGCTGATTTAGGATGTTGGGAATTATATTAATCTCTCTATATATTTTAAAATTGTCCCAAAGCAGAGTTTGAAGGCTATGTGGAAGGATGGTTTATAGCTAATGAATCCAAAGATTATTTAAATTGTAGATTTCAAAAGGAATATGAGTGATCATGATAATAGATGATAAGACTTTTAAAATCAGATGTACACTGTCTTTATCTCAGATACATAGTGTGTATTCAGATTACGAGAGGAAATGGAAGAATGTTGTTGAACTGCCATCATTAATACTGTCTTTCATAATACATTTTTTGTTACAGAGTATTAATTCCTCATTCACAATATCTATGATACCTCCTGCAGCAAGTACCTCAGGCCATTCAAAAAGACTCAGCAGGAAATCCCGTGAAAGCATACTAAAGTCAGATACAACTTCTGTTAAGATGACGTCAGAACCTAGGACCTCTATGGGTACTATGGAATATATGAAGGCTTTCCCGGATGAAGAGAACGATACAACTGAGGGGAAATCAGAATTAGCATCTGTTCAAAGTCAAACTTCAATCTCCATGACCCAGGACCTACCCTTACCTTGTAAAAAAGAAGTTGTAGTGGTCTTGCATCATGAGTATGAAAGTGATGAGGAACCCGAAATTATAATTGAAGAAAGGCCTGGACAGGAGTTAACCGTGCCAGAACAACTCATGAAAAAGGAAAGGTATGGACAAGAGCTAACCGTGCCAAAACTATTCATGAAAAGGGAAAGGTGGGACTCTAAACAATTGGAGCGTTTTCCTCACAGAAAACAAGATGGGGTGGCTTTCTTAGATGAGTATGAAGGAGATGAAGAAGAAGCTGAACTTGCAACTGGGGTAAAGCCTGGACAAGAGCTAACCGTGCCAAAACTATTCATGAAAAGGGAAAGGTCAGACTCTAAACAGTTGGAGCGTTTTCCTCACAGAAAACAAGATAGGGTGGTTTTCTTAGATGAGTATGAAGGAGATGAAGAAGAAGATGAACTTGCAACTGGGGTAAAGCCTGGACAAGAGCTAACTGTGCCAAAATTATTCATGAAAAGGGAAAGGTCAGACTCTAAACAGTTGGAGCGTTTTCCTCACAGAAAACAAGATGGGGTGGTTTTCTTAGATGATTATGAAGGAGATGAAGAAGAAGCTGAACTTGCAACTGGGGTAAAGCCTGGACAAGAGCTAACCGTGCCAAAACTATTCATGAAAAGGGAAAGGTCAGACTCTAAACAGTTGGAGCGTTTTCCTCATAGAAAAGAAGATGGGGTGGCTGTTTTAGATGACTTTACTGGTGATGAGGAAGAGCAGTTGAGATATGTGCCTTCTGCCTCTCACAAAAAAGAAGATGAGTTGGTGGTGGAGGATATAGAGGATAACCCTTATGATGATTAAGAGCAGCTTAAGAGCACAGCTACACTGAATCCAACGGAAGAAAATAAAACTTCTACATCATTGAAAGACTCTGGAAAGACTTCCACACAGAAAGAGCAATGATGTGATATTTGCTAAAGATGAAGTTAGCAATTTACCCTCATAAGAGAGGAAATAGCAATAGTAGTACTATTAGTATTTAGGATTAAGTATTAATTAGCATTATTAGCAATATTAACATTATTATTAGTATTAGTATTAAGAGCATTTGATCTAGCACATCTGCATGACTTCCTAGTAGCAATTTCTGCACATATTCAGTTAACTATTCTTAATGCTTAGAAATTAGACAATCCAATATTTTATTGTTTTCATGATCAATATAGGAAAATATAGGGGGGAAAAAACCCCACAAAAAAAAACAAAAAAAAAACCCCCTAATTTTGTTCATCACATGGTGCACATATTCAGTTAGCTATTCTTAATGCTGAGAAATTAGATAATCCAATATTTTATTGTTTTATGATCAATATAGGAAAATATAGGGGGAAAAAACAAAAAAAAAACCCAAAAACCCACAAAAAAACCCTAATTTTGTTCATCATATGGTGCACATATTCAGTTAACTATTCTTAATGCTGAGAAATTAGATAATCCAATATTTTATTGTTTTATGATCAATATAGGAAAATATAGGGGGGGGGAAAACCCCACAAAAAAAAACTAATTTTGTTCATCACATGGTGCACATATTCATTTAACTATTCTTAATGTTGAGAAATTAGATAATCAGATATTTTATTGTTTTATGATCAATATAGGAAAATATAGGGGGGAAAAACCCCACAAAAAAAAAAAAACAAAAAAAAAACAAAAAAAAATAATTTTGTTCATCATATGGTGCACATATTCATTTAACTATTCTTAATGCTGAGAAATTAGATAACCCAATATTTTATTGTTTTATGATCAATATAGGAAAATATAGGGGGGGAAAAAACCCCACAAAAAAACCCCACAAAAAAACAAAAAAAACCCAAAAAAAACTAATTTTGTTCATCATATGGTGCACATATTCATTTAACTATTCTTAATGTTGAGAAATTAGATAATCCAATATTTTATTGTTTTATGATCAATATAGGAAAATATAGGGGGAGGGAAAAACCCCACAAAAAAACCCCACAAAAAAACAAAAAAAAAAACCAAAAAAAAATAATTTTGTTCATCACATGGTGCACATATTCATTTAACTATTCTTAATGTTGAGAAATTAGATAATCCAATATTTTATTGTTTTATGATCAATATAGGAAAATATAGGGGGGGAAAAACCCCACAAAAAAAAAAAAACTAATTTTGTTCATCATATGGTGCACATATTCAGTTAACTATTCTTAATGTTGTATAATTAGATAATCCAATATTTTATTGTTTTATGATCAATATAGGAAAATATAGGGGGGGAAAAACCCCACAAAAAAACAAAAAAAACAAAAACAAAAAAAAACTAATTTTGTTCATCACATGGTGCACATATTCATTTAACTATTCTTAATGTTGAGAAATTAGATAATCCAATATTTTATTGTTTTATGATCAATATAGGAAAATATAGGGGGGGAAAAACCCCACAAAAAAACAAAAAAAAAACAACAAAAAAAACTAATTTTGTTCATCATATGGTGCACATATTCATTTAACTATTCTTAATGTTGTATAATTAGATAATCCAATATTTTATTGTTTTATGATCAATATAGGAAAATATAGGGGGGGAAAAACCCCACAAAAAAAAAACAAAAAAAAAAAAACAAAAAAAAAACTAATTTTGTTCATCATATGGTGCACATATTCATTTAACTATTCTTAATGTTGAGAAATTAGATAATCCAATATTTTATTGTTTTATGATCAATATAGGAAAATATAGGGGGGAAAAAACCCCACAAAACAAACAAACAAAAAAAAACTAATTTTGTTCATCACATGGTGCACATATTCATTTAGCTATTCTTAATGCTGAGAAATTAGATAATCCAATATTTTATTGTTTTATGATCAATATAGGAAAATATAGGGGGGGGGAAACCCACAAAAAAACAAAACAATAAAACAAAAAAAAACTAATTTTGTTCATCACATGGTGCACATATTCAGTTAACTATTCTTAATGTTGAGAAATTAGATAATCCAATATTTTATTGTTTTCATGATCAATATAGGAAAATATAGGGGGGGAAAAACCCCACAAAAAAAAAAAAAACTAATTTTGTTCATCATATGGTGCACATATTCAGTTAACTATTCTTAATGTTGTATAATTAGATAATCCAATATTTTATTGTTTTATGATCAATATAGGAAAATATAGGGGGGGAAAAACCCCACAAAAAAACAAAAAAAACAAAAACAAAAAAAAACTAATTTTGTTCATCACATGGTGCACATATTCATTTAACTATTCTTAATGTTGAGAAATTAGATAATCCAATATTTTATTGTTTTATGATCAATATAGGAAAATATAGGGGGGGAAAAACCCCACAAAAAAACAAAAAAAAAAAAAACAAAAAAAACTAATTTTGTTCATCATATGGTGCACATATTCATTTAACTATTCTTAATGTTGTATAATTAGATAATCCAATATTTTATTGTTTTATGATCAATATAGGAAAATATAGGGGGGGAAAAACCCCACAAAAAAAACAAAAAAAAAAACAAAAAAAAACTAATTTTGTTCATCATATGGTGCACATATTCATTTAACTATTCTTAATGTTGAGAAATTAGATAATCCAATATTTTATTGTTTTATGATCAATATAGGAAAATATAGGGGGGAAAAAACCCCACAAAACAAACAAACAAAAAAAAACTAATTTTGTTCATCACATGGTGCACATATTCATTTAGCTATTCTTAATGCTGAGAAATTAGATAATCCAATATTTTATTGTTTTATGATCAATATAGGAAAATATAGGGGGGGGAAAACCCACAAAAAAACAAAACAATAAAACAAAAAAAAACTAATTTTGTTCATCACATGGTGCACATATTCAGTTAACTATTCTTAATGTTGAGAAATTAGATAATCCAATATTTTATTGTTTTCATGATCAATATAGGAAAATATAGGGGGGAAAAACAAAAAAAAACCCCAAAAACCCACAAAAAAAAACTAATTTTGTTCGTCATATGGTGCACATATTCAGTTAACTATTCTTAATGTTGAGAAATTAGATAATCCAATATTTTATTGTTTTCATGATCAATATAGGAAAATATAGGGGGGAAAAACAAAAAAAAAACCCCAAAACCCACAAAAAAAACTAATTTTGTTCATCACATGGTGCACATATTCAGTTAAATATTCTTAATGTTGAGAAATTAGATAATCCAATATTTTATTGTTTTATGATCAATATAGGAAAATATAGGGGGGGGAAAAACCCCACAAAAAAACAAAAAAAAAACAAAAAAAAAACAAAAAAAAAACTAATTTTGTTCGTCATATGGTGCACATATTCATTTAACTATTCTTAATGTTGAGAAATTAGATAATCCAATATTTTATTGTTTTATGATCAATATAGGAAAATATAGGGGGGGAAAACCCCACAAAAAAACAACAACAAAAAAAACTAATTTTGTTCATCATATGGTGCACATATTCATTTAACTATTCTTAATGTTGAGAAATTAGATAATCCAATATTTTATTGTTTTATGATCAATATAGGAAAATATAGGGGGGGAAAAACCCCACAAAAAAAACAAAAACAAAAAAACAAAAACAAAAAAAAACTAATTTTGTTCATCATATGGTGCACATATTCATTTAACTATTCTTAATGTTGAGAAATTAGATAATCCAATATTTTATTGTTTTATGATCAATATAGGAAAATATAGGGGGGAAACCCCCCCCCCAAAAAACAAAAAAAACCAAAAAAAATAATTTTGTTCATCATATGGTGCACATATTCATTTAGCTATTCTTAATGCTGAGAAATTAGATAATCCAATATTTTATTGTTTTATGATCAATATAGGAAAATATAGGGGGGGAAAACCCCCACAAAAAAACAAAAAACAAACAAACAAAAAACCCCCCAAAAAACTAATTTTGTTCATCATATGGTGCACATATTCATTTAACTATTCTTAATGTTGAGAAATTAGATAATCCAATATTTTATTGTTTTATGATCAATATAGGAAAATATAGGGGGGGAAAAAACCCCACAAAAAAACCCCACAAAAAAACAAAAAAAACCCAAAAAAAACTAATTTTGTTCATCATATGGTGCACATATTCATTTAACTATTCTTAATGTTGAGAAATTAGATAATCCAATATTTTATTGTTTTATGATCAATATAGGAAAATATAGGGGGGGGGGAAACCCCACAAAAAAACCCCACAAAAAAACAAAAAAAAAAACCAAAAAAAAATAATTTTGTTCATCACATGGTGCACATATTCATTTAACTATTCTTAATGTTGAGAAATTAGATAATCCAATATTTTATTGTTTTATGATCAATATAGGAAAATATAGGGGGGGAAAAACCCCACAAAAAAACAAAAAAAAAAAAAAACAAAAAAAACTAATTTTGTTCATCATATGGTGCACATATTCATTTAACTATTCTTAATGTTGTATAATTAGATAATCCAATATTTTATTGTTTTATGATCAATATAGGAAAATATAGGGGGGGAAAAACCCCACAAAAAAAAACAAAAAAAAAAAACAAAAAAAAACTAATTTTGTTCATCACATGGTGCACATATTCATTTAACTATTCTTAATGCTGAGAAATTAGATAATCCAATATTTTATTGTTTTATGATCAATATAGGAAAATATAGGGGGGGGAAAACCCACAAAAAAACAAAACAATAAAACAAAAAAAAACTAATTTTGTTCATCACATGGTGCACATATTCAGTTAACTATTCTTAATGTTGAGAAATTAGATAATCCAATATTTTATTGTTTTCATGATCAATATAGGAAAATATAGGGGGGAAAAACAAAAAAAAACCCCAAAAACCCACAAAAAAAAACTAATTTTGTTCGTCATATGGTGCACATATTCAGTTAACTATTCTTAATGTTGAGAAATTAGATAATCCAATATTTTATTGTTTTCATGATCAATATAGGAAAATATAGGGGGGAAAAACAAAAAAAAAACCCCAAAACCCACAAAAAAAACTAATTTTGTTCATCACATGGTGCACATATTCAGTTAAATATTCTTAATGTTGAGAAATTAGATAATCCAATATTTTATTGTTTTATGATCAATATAGGAAAATATAGGGGGGGAAAAACCCCACAAAAAAACAAAAAAAAAAAACAAAAAAAAACAAAAAAAAAACTAATTTTGTTCGTCATATGGTGCACATATTCATTTAACTATTCTTAATGTTGAGAAATTAGATAATCCAATATTTTATTGTTTTATGATCAATATAGGAAAATATAGGGGGGAAAAAACCCCACAAAAAAACAACAACAAAAAAAACTAATTTTGTTCATCATATGGTGCACATATTCATTTAACTATTCTTAATGTTGAGAAATTAGATAATCCAATATTTTATTGTTTTATGATCAATATAGGAAAATATAGGGGGGGAAAAACCCCACAAAAAAAACAAAAACAAAAAAACAAAAACAAAAAAAAACTAATTTTGTTCATCATATGGTGCACATATTCATTTAACTATTCTTAATGTTGAGAAATTAGATAATCCAATATTTTATTGTTTTATGATCAATATAGGAAAATATAGGGGGGAACCCCCCCCCAAAAAAACAAAAAAAACCAAAAAAAATAATTTTGTTCATCATATGGTGCACATATTCATTTAGCTATTCTTAATGCTGAGAAATTAGATAATCCAATATTTTATTGTTTTATGATCAATATAGGAAAATATAGGGGGGGAAAACCCCCACAAAAAAACAAAAAACAAACAAACAAAAAAACCCCCCAAAAAACTAATTTTGTTCATCATATGGTGCACATATTCATTTAACTATTCTTAATGTTGAGAAATTAGATAATCCAATATTTTATTGTTTTATGATCAATATAGGAAAATATAGGGGGGGAAAAAACCCCACAAAAAAAAACAAAAAAAACCTAATTTTGTTCATCATATGGTGCACATATTCATTTAACTATTCTTAATGTTGAGAAATTAGATAATCCAATATTTTATTGTTTTATGATCAATATAGGAAAATATAGGGGGAAAAAACCCCACAAAACAAACAAACAAACAAAAACTAATTTTGTTCATCACATGGTGCACATATTCATTTAGCTATTCTTAATGCTGAGAAATTAGATAATCCAATATTTTATTGTTTTATGATCAATATAGGAAAATATAGGGGGGGGGAAAACCCACAAAAAAACAAAACAATAAAACAAAAAAAAACTAATTTTGTTCATCACATGGTGCACATATTCAGTTAACTATTCTTAATGTTGAGAAATTAGATAATCCAATATTTTATTGTTTTCATGATCAATATAGGAAAATATAGGGGGGAAAAACAAAAAAAAAAACCCCAAAAACCCACAAAAAAAAACTAATTTTGTTCGTCATATGGTGCACATATTCAGTTAACTATTCTTAATGTTGAGAAATTAGATAATCCAATATTTTATTGTTTTATGATCAATATAGGAAAATATAGGGGGGGAAAAAACCCCACAAAAAAACAAAAAAACAAAACAAAAAAAAAACAAAAAAAAACTAATTTTGTTCGTCATATGGTGCACATATTCATTTAACTATTCTTAATGTTGAGAAATTAGATAATCCAATATTTTATTGTTTTATGATCAATATAGGAAAATATAGGGGGGAAAAAAACCCCACAAAAAAACAACAACAACAAAAAAAAAAACTAATTTTGTTCGTCATATGGTGCACATATTCATTTAACTATTCTTAATTTTGAGAAATTAGATAATCCAATATTTTATTGTTTTATGATCAATATAGGAAAATATAGGGGGGAAAAAACCCCACAAAAAAAACAAAAAAAAAACAAACTAATTTTGTTCATCACATGGTGCACATATTCATTTAACTATTCTTAATGCTGAGAAATTAGATAATCCAATATTTTATTGTTTTATGATCAATATAGGAAAATATAGGGGGGGAAAAAACCCCACAAAAAAACAAAAAAAAAACAAAACAAAAAAACAAAAAAAACCTAATTTTGTTCATCATATGGTGCACATATTCATTTAACTATTCTTAATGTTGAGAAATTAGATAATCCAATATTTTATTGTTTTATGATCAATATAGGAAAATATAGGGGGGAAAAAACCCCACAAAAAAAAAAAAAAAAAAAAAACTAATTTTGTTCATCATATGGTGCACACATTCATTTAACTATTCTTAATGTTGAGAAATTAGATAATCCAATATTTTATTGTTTTATGATCAATATAGGAAAATATAGGGGGGGAAAAAACCCCACAAAAAAACAAAAAAAAAAAAAACAAAACAAAAAAACAAAAAAAACCTAATTTTGTTCATCATATGGTGCACATATTCATTTAACTATTCTTAATGTTGAGAAATTAGATAATCCAATATTTTATTGTTTTATGATCAATATAGGAAAATATAGGGGGGGAAAACCCCACAAAAAAACAAAAAAAAAAAAACAAAAAAAACTAATTTTGTTCATCACATGGTGCACATATTCAGTTAACTATTCTTAATGTTGAGAAATTAGATAATCCAATATTTTATTGTTTTATGATCAATATAGGAAAATATAGGGGGGGAAAAACCCCACAAAAAAACAACAACAAAAAAAACTAATTTTGTTCATCATATGGTGCACATATTCATTTAACTATTCTTAATGTTGAGAAATTAGATAATCCAATATTTTATTGTTTTCATGATCAATATAGGAAAATATAGGGGGGAAAAACAAAAAAAACCCCCCAAAACCCACAAAAAAAACTAATTTTGTTCATCACATGGTGCACATATTCAGTTAAATATTCTTAATGTTGAGAAATTAGATAATCCAATATTTTATTGTTTTATGATCAATATAGGAAAATATAGGGGGGGAAAAAACCCCACAAAAAAACAAAAAAACAAAACAAAAAAAAAACAAAAAAAAACTAATTTTGTTCGTCATATGGTGCACATATTCATTTAACTATTCTTAATGTTGAGAAATTAGATAATCCAATATTTTATTGTTTTATGATCAATATAGGAAAATATAGGGGGGGAAAACCCCACAAAAAAACAAAAAAAAAAAAACAAAAAAAACTAATTTTGTTCATCACATGGTGCACATATTCAGTTAACTATTCTTAATGTTGAGAAATTAGATAATCCAATATTTTATTGTTTTATGATCAATATAGGAAAATATAGGGGGGGAAAAACCCCACAAAAAAACAACAACAAAAAAAACTAATTTTGTTCATCATATGGTGCACATATTCATTTAACTATTCTTAATGTTGAGAAATTAGATAATCCAATATTTTATTGTTTTCATGATCAATATAGGAAAATATAGGGGGGAAAAACAAAAAAAAACCCCCAAAACCCACAAAAAAAACTAATTTTGTTCATCACATGGTGCACATATTCAGTTAAATATTCTTAATGTTGAGAAATTAGATAATCCAATATTTTATTGTTTTATGATCAATATAGGAAAATATAGGGGGGGAAAAAACCCCACAAAAAAACAAAAAAACAAAACAAAAAAAAAACAAAAAAAAACTAATTTTGTTCGTCATATGGTGCACATATTCATTTAACTATTCTTAATGTTGAGAAATTAGATAATCCAATATTTTATTGTTTTATGATCAATATAGGAAAATATAGGGGGGAAAAAAACCCCACAAAAAAACAAAAAAAAAAAAAAACTAATTTTGTTCGTCATATGGTGCACATATTCATTTAACTATTCTTAATTTTGAGAAATTAGATAATCCAATATTTTATTGTTTTATGATCAATATAGGAAAATATAGGGGGGAAAAAACCCCACAAAAAAACAAAAAAAAAAAAAAACTAATTTTGTTCGTCATATGGTGCACATATTCATTTAACTATTCTTAATGTTGAGAAATTAGATAATCCAATATTTTATTGTTTTATGATCAATATAGGAAAATATAGGGGGGGAAAACCCCACAAAAAAACAAAAAAAAAAAAACAAAAAAAAACTAATTTTGTTCATCATATGGTGCACATATTCATTTAACTATTCTTAATGTTGAGAAATTAGATAATCCAATATTTTATTGTTTTATGATCAATATAGGAAAATATAGGGGGGGAAACCCCACAAAAAAACAAAAAAAAAAAAAACAAAAAAAACTAATTTTGTTCATCACATGGTGCACATATTCAGTTAACTATTCTTAATGTTGAGAAATTAGATAATCCAATATTTTATTGTTTTATGATCAATATAGGAAAATATAGGGGGGGAAAAACCCCACAAAAAAACAACAACAAAAAAAACTAATTTTGTTCATCATATGGTGCACATATTCATTTAACTATTCTTAATGTTGAGAAATTAGATAATCCAATATTTTATTGTTTTCATGATCAATATAGGAAAATATAGGGGGGAAAAACAAAAAAAAACCCCCAAAACCCACAAAAAAAACTAATTTTGTTCATCACATGGTGCACATATTCAGTTAAATATTCTTAATGTTGAGAAATTAGATAATCCAATATTTTATTGTTTTATGATCAATATAGGAAAATATAGGGGGGGAAAAAACCCCACAAAAAAACAAAAAAACAAAACAAAAAAAAAACAAAAAAAAACTAATTTTGTTCGTCATATGGTGCACATATTCATTTAACTATTCTTAATGTTGAGAAATTAGATAATCCAATATTTTATTGTTTTATGATCAATATAGGAAAATATAGGGGGGAAAAAAACCCCACAAAAAAACAACAACAACAAAAAAAAAAACTAATTTTGTTCGTCATATGGTGCACATATTCATTTAACTATTCTTAATTTTGAGAAATTAGATAATCCAATATTTTATTGTTTTATGATCAATATAGGAAAATATAGGGGGGAAAAAACCCCACAAAAAAAACAAAAAAAAAACAAACTAATTTTGTTCATCACATGGTGCACATATTCATTTAACTATTCTTAATGCTGAGAAATTAGATAATCCAATATTTTATTGTTTTATGATCAATATAGGAAAATATAGGGGGGGAAAAAACCCCACAAAAAAACAAAAAAAAAACAAAACAAAAAAACAAAAAAAACCTAATTTTGTTCATCATATGGTGCACATATTCATTTAACTATTCTTAATGTTGAGAAATTAGATAATCCAATATTTTATTGTTTTATGATCAATATAGGAAAATATAGGGGGGAAAAAACCCCACAAAAAAAAAAACAAAAAAAAAAAACTAATTTTGTTCATCATATGGTGCACACATTCATTTAACTATTCTTAATGTTGAGAAATTAGATAATCCAATATTTTATTGTTTTATGATCAATATAGGAAAATATAGGGGGGGGGGGGGAAACCCCACAAAAAAACAAAAAAAAAAACAAAAAAAACTAATTTTGTTCATCATATGGTGCACATATTCATTTAGCTATTCTTAATGCTGAGAAATTAGATAATCCAATATTTTATTGTTTTATGATCAATATAGGAAAATATAGGGGGGGAAAAAACCCCACAAAAAACAAAAAAAAAAAAACTAATTTTGTTCGTCATATGGTGCACATATTCATTTAACTATTCTTAATGTTGAGAAATTAGATAATCCAATATTTTATTGTTTTATGATCAATATAGGAAAATATAGGGGGGGGGGGGAAACCCCACAAAAAAACAAAAAAACAAAAAACAAAAAAAAAAACAAAAAAACTAATTTTGTTCATCATATGGTGCACATATTCATTTAGCTATTCTTAATGCTGAGAAATTAGATAATCCAATATTTTATTGTTTTATGATCAATATAGGAAAATATAGGGGGGGAAAAACCCCACAAAAAAACAAAAAAAACCACAAAAAAAACCACAAAAAAAACTAATTTTGTTCGTCATATGGTGCACATATTCATTTAACTATTCTTAATGCTGAGAAATTAGGTAATCCAATATTTTATTGTTTTATGATCAATATAGGAAAATATAGGGGGGAAAAAACCCACAAAAAAACAAAACAATAAAACAAACAAAAAACTAATTTTGTTCATCACATGGTGCACATATTCAGTTAACTATTCTTAATGCTGAGAAATTAGATAATCCAATATTTTATTGTTTTATGATCAATATAGGAAAATATAGGGGGGGAAAACCCACAAAAAAACAAAACAATAAAACAAAAAAAACCTAATTTTGTTCATCACATGGTGCACATATTCATTTAACTATTCTTAATGCTGAGAAATTAGATAATCCAATATTTTATTGTTTTCATGATCAATATAGGAAAATATAGGGGGGAAAAACAAAAAAAAAACCCAAAAACCCACAAAAAAAAACTAATTTTGTTCATCACATGGTGCACATATTCAGTTAAATATTCTTAATGTTGAGAAATTAGATAATCCAATATTTTATTGTTTTATGATCAATATAGGAAAATATAGGGGGAAAAAACAAAAAAAAAACCCAAAAACCCACAAAAAAAAAACTAATTTTGTTCATCACATGGTGCACATATTCAGTTAAATATTCTTAATGTTGAGAAATTAGATAATCCAATATTTTATTGTTTTCATGATCAATATAGGAAAATATAGGGGGAAAAAACAAAAAAAAACCCCAAAAACCCACAAAAAAAACCTAATTTTGTTCATCACATGGTGCACATATTCAGTTAAATATTCTTAATGTTGAGAAATTAGATAATCCAATATTTTATTGTTTTCATGATCAATATAGAAAAATATAGGGGGAAAAACAAAAAAAAACCCCAAAAACCCACAAAAAAAACCTAATTTTGTTCATCACATGGTGCACATATTCAGTTAAATATTCTTAATGTTGAGAAATTAGATAATCCAATATTTTATTGTTTTCATGATCAATATAGGAAAATATAGGGGGAAAAAACAAAAAAAAAACCCCCAAAAACCCACAAAAAAAAACTAATTTTGTTCATCACATGGTGCACATATTCAGTTAAATATTCTTAATGCTGAGAAATTAGATAATCCAATATTTTATTGTTTTCATGATCAATATAGAAAAATATAGGGGGAAAAAACAAAAAAAAAAACCCAAAAACCCACAAAAAAAAACTAATTTTGTTCATCACATGGTGCACATATTCAGTTAAATATTCTTAATGTTGAGAAATTAGATAATCCAATATTTTATTGTTTTCATGATCAATATAGAAAAATATAGGGGGAAAAAAGAAAAAAAAACCCAAAAACCCACACAAAAAAACTAATTTTGTTCATCACATGGTGCACATATTCAGTTAAATATTCTTAATGCTGAGAAATTAGATAATCCAATATTTTATTGTTTTATGATCAATATAGGAAAATATAGGGGGAAAAAAGAAAAAAAACCCCCAAAAACCCACAAAAAAAAACTAATTTTGTTCATCACATGGTGCACATATTCAGTTAAATATTCTTAATGTTGAGAAATTAGATAATCCAATATTTTATTGTTTTATGATCAATATAGGAAAATATAGGGGGAAAAAAAAAAAACCCAAAAACCCACAAAAAAAACTAATTTTGTTCATCACATGGTGCACATATTCAGTTAAATATTCTTAATGCTGAGAAATTAGATAATCCAATATTTTATTGTTTTATGATCAATATAGGAAAATATAGGGGGAAAAAAGAAAAAAAAACCCAAAAACCCACAAAAAAACCAAATTTTGTTCATCACATGGTGCACATATTCAGTTAAATATTCTTAATGCTGAGAAATTAGATAATCCAATATTTTATTGTTTTCATGATCAATATAGGAAAATATAGGGGGAGAAAACAAAAAAAAAACCTCCAAAACCCACAAAAAAACCTAATTTTGTTCATCACATGGTGCACATATTCAGTTAAATATTCTTAATGCTGAGAAATTAGATAATCCAATATTTTATTGTTTTCATGATCAATATAGGAAAATATAGGGGGGAAAAACAAAAAAAAAACCAAAAACCCACAAAAAAAACTAATTTTGTTCATCACATGGTGCACATATTCAGTTAAATATTCTTAATGCTGAGAAATTAGATAATCCAATATTTTATTGTTTTCATGATCAATATAGGAAAATATAGGGGGAAAAAACAAAAAAAAAACCAAAAACCCACAAAAAAAACTAATTTTGTTCATTACATGGTGCACATATTCAGTTAAATATTCTTAATGCTGAGAAATTAGATAATCCAATATTTTATTGTTTTCATGATCAATATAGGAAAATATAGGGGGGAAAAAGAAAAAAAACCCCACAAAAACCCACAAAAAAAACAAAACAAAAAAGGCACAAAAAAACAAAAAAACAAAAACAAAAAAAAACTAATTTTGTTCATCACATGGTGCACATATTCATTTAACTATTCTTAATGCTGAGAAATTAGATAATCCAATATTTTATTGTTTTATGATCAATATAGGAAAATATAGGGGGAAAAAAGAAAAAAAAAACCAAAAACCCACAAAAAAAACTAATTTTGTTCATCACATGGTGCACATATTCAGTTAAATATTCTTAATGCTGAGAAATTAGATAATCCAATATTTTATTGTTTTCATGATCAATATAGGAAAATATAGGGGGAAAAAAGAAAAAAAAACCCACAAAAAAAAACTAATTTTGTTCATCACATGGTGCACATATTCAGTTAAATATTCTTAATGCTGAGAAATTAGATAATCAAATATTTTATTGTTTTCATGATCAATATAGGAAAATATAGGGGGAAAAAGAAAAAAAAACCCACAAAAACCCACAAAAAAAAAACAAAACAAAAAAGGCACAAAAAAAACAAAAAAACAAAAACAAAAAAAAACTAATTTTGTTCATCACATGGTGCACATATTCATTTAACTATTCTTAATGCTGAGAAATTAGATAATCCAATATTTTATTGTTTTATGATCAATATAGGAAAATATAGGGGGGGAAAAACCCACAAAAAAACAAAAAAACAAAAACAAAAAAAAACTAATTTTGTTCATCACATGGTGCACATATTCATTTAACTATTATTAATTCTGAGAAATTAGATAATCCAATATTTTATTGTTTTCATGATCAATATAGGAAAATATAGGGGGAAAAAACAAAAAAAAAAACCCAAAACCCACAAAAAAACCTAATTTTGTTCATCACATGGTGCACATATTCAGTTAAATATTCTTAATGCTGAGAAATTAGATAATCCAATATTTTATTGTTTTCATGATCAATATAGGAAAATATAGGGGGAAAAAAGAAAAAAAAACCCCAAAAACCCACAAAAAAAAACTAATTTTGTTCATCACATGGTGCACATATTCAGTTAAATATTCTTAATGCTGAGAAATTAGATAATCCAATATTTTATTGTTTTCATGATCAATATAGGAAAATATAGGGGGAAAAAAGGAAAAAAAAAACCCAAAACCCACAAAAAAAAAACTAATTTTGTTCATCACATGGTGCACATATTCAGTTAAATATTCTTAATGCTGAGAAATTAGATAATCCAATATTTTATTGTTTTCATGATCAATATAGGAAAATATAGGGGGAAAAAAGAAAAAAAACCCACAAAAACCCACAAAACAAAACAAAACAAAAAAGGCACAAAAAAACAAAAAAACAAAAACAAAAAAAACTAATTTTGTTCATCACATGGTGCACATATTCATTTAACTATTCTTAATGCTGAGAAATTAGATAATCCAATATTTTATTGTTTTATGATCAATATAGGAAAATATAGGGGGAAAAAAGAAAAAAAAACCAAAAACCCACAAAAAAAACTAATTTTGTTCATCATATGGTGCACATATTCAGTTAAATATTCTTAATGCTGAGAAATTAGATAATCCAATATTTTATTGTTTTATGATCAATATAGGAAAATATAGGGGGGAAAAAAAAAACCCCAAAAACCCACAAAAAAACTAATTTTGTTCATCACATGGTGCACATATTCAGTTAAATATTCTTAATGCTGAGAAATTAGATAATCCAATATTTTATTGTTTTCATGATCAACATAGGAAAATATAGGGGGGAAAAACAACCCCCCCCAAAACCCTCAAAAAAACAAAACAAAAAAACAAAGAAAAACTAATTTTGTTCATCACATGGTGCAAATATTCATTTAACTATTCTTAATGCTGAGAAATTAGATAATCCAATATTTTATTGTTTTCATGATTAATGCTGTTACCATGTTTGTTTGACTTGGTAGTTTCTTGATTGGGGTATGGTTTACTTCTTGATTGTTGGTTCTAGTGTTAATCTAGTATTATTCTCTGCTTACTGGGTATTGATTGCTAGTGAAGAGGTGTTTCGTTCTTTTTGTTTGGCTTTTAGTGGCATCTTTTGTAGATGTATTTTGTAAATGATTGTGTTGTAATTGTAGATGTTTATCTATATGTAAATGTTGATGGTCGATTTGTCTGTGCTTTGTCTGACTCACAAATGCTCTAGAATCTATTATATAATTTGCATAGGATCTGGACAGCATATAAGAAGAAACACAACCTTCAACCTGTGGTTCCATCAGTAATTTTTTTTTATTTTAAACATAGCAGTAACTTAAATAAACAACAGAAGAAACTGAAAAGCGAATGAAATATAATGGAAATTGTTGAATGAAATTTAACAATATAAACCAAGTGGAAATACAAATTCTATCAAAACTTTGAAATTGAATTTTATAAAATTCTGAACCAACTACAAATTAAAGGTGGCTAATTAAAAAAATAAATAACCACAAGTTCACTATCATAAATGCATACACACACACACCCAAAAAATCAAAAATCTGTCAGGTTCAATTCAATGCCATTCAAAATTAATTTAAGACCAAAGCAGATAAGATACCATATGCAAACAAGTGAAGTTCTCACTTGTGGATTTGAAGAAAACAAAAATAAAGTTGTAAGGGACAATAATAAGGCAATATTATTCAGTAATGAAAAGGCAACCATAAAATTCGCCTCCAATTGCTGTGAGCACATGAGATAAATAAATATTTACATAGAAAAGTTCAGAAAATAATTTAAAAGCATCCATATTTTATAAAAGAAAACAACGAATCAAGTTCATAATCTAACAGTAAAGTTAGCCTGCTTAAACTCAAAAGATCAGAGAACTAAGCACCTTTAATTGTTAGACTGTGACATTCATTTTGGTTCCTGAAAAGTTTGTACATCCATTTGGTCTATTTTATTTACCATCTTTCCTTACAGTTTTAAAATTCACTCAAAAACATTTGCAGTTGAAAGCTTACAACCATCATAATAATGACCTGTGTTTTCTTAATGGTTATCAGGGGTATGAAACACCTGGGCTGTGTATTTATTTCAAACCCATTTGCATGGGGTAATAAAGTGTAAGCCAAATAAAAGACAAAAAAAGGCAACACCTAGGATTATATTCGCTAAAACCAAATCGCCTTTTTATATAAAAATATTAATATTAATATTTAACATTTGAGATAGATAGCATAAAGCTTCCATATCGGTACCAAGGCATTTTCATTTATGGAAAGACTGAAATACGTACTGCTCCTATAAAGAAATGTGGAACAAAATGGGGATTCACAGAAACCCAGTAAGGATTCTGCCCCATTTGCACACACACAAATGTGGAAGGGGCAAAACAGTACCCAAGGCTTTGTTTCCCTATTATTTACAAGTTATGTTAAATAAATGGTGATTATATTCAAACTATTCTGGATGGAAAAAAAATACAGAATGAGGATTATCCAGCCAAAGATAAGCCTTATCAAATCCCTTTGATTCAAAGGGGAGATATAAGCATCTGCTTAAGTTATCTCCTGCTGAAAACAACGAGACTTCAAGAAAAATACAAATATAACCTTGCCTGAATTGTTCCCTTATTTATACATTAATTCTAAGACCAAAAAGAAAAAAAGAAAAGAAAAACAATGATAAATATATTATCTTGCAAAAAAAAAAAAGGAAACTTGAACAAGGTTATTTATTATTTAGTGCACAGTTTCCTATCATATATGCATTTTTAGAATTCAAACTCTATTAAATCATATTCATAAGTTAAAAAGAAAGAGAGCTCCATACTAAAAAATTGTAGTAATTGGCTAAAAGACAGAAAAAAATGTTGGGGGACAGAGAAGAAAAGCAGCTTTTGTGTATCCCGAGAGATATCAGTGCAAGATACCATAGGGTAAACTGAGGCATTTTCAATAAAGTTTGCCCTCATTATTCCAGTTTCAAGGACATACTGTGTACCAGTGTAATAGTAATCCTTTCCTTCTGGTGTGGGGTGAGGGGGGAGAGGGAGGGAGGGAGGGAGGGAGGGAGAGAGAAAGAGAGAGAGAGAGAGAGAGAGAGAGAGAGAGAGAGAGAGAGAGAGAGAGAGAGAGAGAGAGAGAATGAATCTGAAAACAGACTCCTAAATGATTGTAGTTTTGCTGGAGTCCATTCTTAAGTTGAATGTCCCAATTTCCATGCTTACAATTTACTAAGTGGTTGAGTGCTTGGATTCCATCTGCAGAAATAGATTAACCGTGAATGCTCCAATGTAAGACCTCTATCATTCGGTCCCTTAGTTTAATTCACAAACCTTAGATCCAAAGGCATCCACTAATTTTCCACTGGTTCTTGCAGCCTGTTTAAAAGGGTGCATAAATATGAAAATATACTTCTTTTTTCCTCCACAGAGGTTTGATTAATAGCATTCTATCTGAATACACCCTCTGTATTTCAGTATCACTTAACAGTTTCGGAAATGATTGACTCTATTGGTAGAGAAAGAAAATATCTCACTTAAAATGTAGTTATTAGAGCTGCCTGTTACGTGGCACACAGAGAATAAAAAATATGCATGCCTCAAAATATCATGAGCCACAGTTAAAATAGGCTGCTCAGACTAATTCTTAAATTATTTTAACAAAATATTAGAATAAACTTTACTATTTAAAAACCATGTGAAAGCACTAGAAAAACAAAGTAGGTTATCTGGGTTTAAAGAGCAATACACTCTTCAAAATGTTAAAATGAACTAAAATTTGACCCCCACACACACCAGAGATGGGTTCCTACCAGTTCGCACCTATTCGGTAGAACCGGTTCGTCAAATCTACCGAACCGGTTAGAGGAGGTTCCACCAGTGGACCCGGAAAGTAGGCCACACCTACAGAAGAGGTTCCAAATTTTTTTGAAACCCACCACTGGTCCTTGGATATGATTATTCTACACAATCATGCTCATATTTTTAAAACTTAGTGCCTCTGTGAAAGGTAAGGATGACTACTGCATTTGTGGTGCAATCAGAACATTGCGTGTGTTGAAGTTGTTTTAACGCAAACCAAAGATGCTTTTAAAAAAACAAGTTTACATCATATTCTTATGCATGCCAGTGCTGTGTGTGAGGTAATTTAAGGTGGTTCTGACAAGTGTCGTCGGCATCTTCATATCCGGTCACATGGGCGGCAAGCCACTCCCATCTGGTCACATGGGCGGCAAGCCACTCCCACAAAGGAGGCCACACCCACAGAGTAGGTTCGAACAGTTTTTGAAACCCACCACTGACACACACAAACAGACACACACAGACACACAGACACACACGTATATTTTATCTTGGTGTACTGCAATTCATGAACATTTTAAAGCAGTCTTTTGAGTTTGGACTGCTTCTTACACAAAGCTACATAATATCTTTAATAGTTGATGATGGAAAGTCATATTGCTACAAATTTTCAGGAAGGAAACCAAGAGGAAAAATCTTACATTTATCTCAATCACCTAATAAAACCCTGAACAAATGATTTTTTAAAATAAATATAATAATCAAACACAGGCAAATAAAAATAAAAGCAATATGGATTGAACATATTTTCCTCAAAATATATAAATGTTTTGTTTTTATGATCAATTCAACCATTATACTTTTACTTTTATGTAAAATACTAAATAATTTATCATTTATATTTTCACTCAGTGAAAAGTCAAAATATACACAAAGCATCATGTTATATATAATCTCAGCTACTCTATATATTTCTAAAATGTGACATTTTACAGAATCTGCCCAAAATATAGCACTTTTAGTTATTATCATAGCAAAGTCTAAATAAAATAAATTTTAAATTAAATAAAAATTAGAAATCTGTATTAAATCGGGACTCACTAGAAAAGTTTAAATAAAACAAGATTAACATCTCAAAACAAAATCCTGCCAGACATTATAGCTATCCAGCAATCCATCTTGCAATACTAAAACATAGATGTCCTTTTGCTCAAAACAGGAGAATGATACAACTTCAAAACAAATTTAGAACAAATCATATCACTATCCACTCTACTACGAGCTGCAGCTGCCAACAAATTGCCCAGTATGGTTCTCAACTACTATTAGTTGCTTACATGAGATATAAAAGATTTCCCACCAACAAGGAACTACACTTCAACTAATCCTTACTATTTCGACCTAGGCATCTTCTTTTTTTCAAATAATAATAATAATAGCTTTCATATAGATAAATCTATTCCTGAAAGAGCTAAAATGTCCAATTACTTTGTTAAAATAGGAATTAATCCAGGGGACAGTCCTCAGTTTCATTAGTCCTAGATGCCAATGCTATTCATTATCTAATGCTACTATATATCTCTGCCAAACAGTTTTATTTCACTTTATACAATCATTTTCTCAAGATAAATGAAATGGGAATCTGCTTCAATCCCTGAATTTCTCAGATAAAGGTTGTGTGTACTGCCAACTCGCCTATCTTATGTCAATATATATGAGCTCAGTGGGACTGCTGATGTTCAACAAATATCGCTGATCAAGATGTAAAATGATAGATACTTCTTTCCAAACTACAGCTACTTGCAGAAATTCTCTGTTGAATCTGTTAGAATTTTACCCGAGCTAAAGTCCCGATCGTTTTACAATAAACCTTGAAATTCACTACATTTATACAAACTTCTATACTCTTTTGTTCTCTAGGTGTATAGTTCTGAACAATACTCTATTGTTTACAAAAAGCAGGGCACTGGCAGGAGGCAATGAAACATCCTGATGAAGAATTTGTGGATAATGAGAAAATTGACCTTGGTAAAAATGTGCAAGAAACATAACTTAAGGAAAGGGGACTGAAACATTTTTTAAAAAAAGTTCTGGAAAACAAGATATTTAACAGTGGATTAAGCAGACACCTCCCTGATTTGGTGGGGGTGGGGGGGAAAGGAAGATAGAGCTGAACCAGACCAAAAAAACTATGTTCCTGTAACTAACTCCAACAAAAACTGCTTCTAATTTAATTCCTTTTAAAACATTTAATAAAGTTGTATAAAAAACAAAGTGAGATTACTTCCAGTCTTCTTATGGCACTGATTTCCTGGTCTAGTTTACCAAGTGGGGCTGACAGGGGTACAGACTATAGATACTGGGATTGGATTTGCAATGTGGTGGGATTCAGCCGGTTCGCACCTATTCGGGAGAACCGGTTGTTAACTTTCTAAGCAGTTTGGAGAACTGGTTGTTGGAAGAAATCTCCTATTTTTTTCCACTTTACAGAGCTAATCCTGTAAGGAAGGCAGGAAGGAAACATTCTGATGTTGTTTCTAGCCTAATCTTTATTGCCCTGCTTACAGAAACTGCCTCTCACAAACCCTTAACCCTTAACCCTTAACCCTTATTACATTGTAACAGCTAAGGCGAAGAGCCCATCAACCTGAGTGACGTTGAATTGGCCAGGCCCAATCAGTCACATGACCACAAAGCCCCACCTACCCAGCTGTCATTAGGGCAGAGAACCGGTTGTTAAATTATTTGAATCCCACCACTGATTTGCACAGTATTATAATTGTTATAATCATCCTGAAGCATAGCTGACTTGCAAATGTATATTTTAACTAGAACAAGTTATTACCAGCAATCCTGCTGAAAACTAAACTAGCTTCTAATAATCAGACTCTTTTTCACATATGATGGGAAAACCCTACGAGCAGTTCCTTATAGAGACGAAAATCTAAAAAAACATGTTTACAACTCGCTTCCATAATGTGAGTATATAACTTAAGCCATAGTTTACTTACGTGCTGTCTGCATTTATAACATTTCCCCCTTAGTAACAACTAATGGGAGAAACTAAGAGATTAAGAACACTAGATCTTATCTTAATACCTAGTAGAGAGCATTGCTAGACTTAAGAGTTTTCTGTATCACTTCGTTACTGCCTTGTAGTAAATTTGAAGCCCTAATATGGTAACCTTACTCAAAAGTCTTTTAGATCATTCAGAAATGTAGACACAATTCAAAAAAGCCTTGCAAATCTTACCATATTGCAGTATGGTGACAGAAGCAAGGAAAATGCCAGTCACTACTTAGACTTTTAACCAAACCTTTAGAAAAACTCCAAAATTCCACCATATTATAAACTATATTTGTCATTAAATCGATGGAACTGCAAGGAGACATCCAGTGAAAGAAAACTAAATATGGCTTCTGTGTTAATGGTAAAAGTAGGTGGCGCAGTGGTTAAATGCAGCACTGCAGTCTACTTCAACTGACTGTAGTTCTGCAGTTCGGCTGTTCAAATCTCACTGGCTCAGGGTTGACTCAGCCTTCCATCCTTCCGAGGTAGGTAAAATGAGGACCCGGATTGTTGTTGGGCAATATGCTGACTCTGTAAACTGCTTAGAGAGGGCTGAAACCCCTATGAAGCGGTATATAAGTCTAACTGCTAACTGCTAAAAAAACCCTCATAAACTGAAAAACCATTAAGAGGTCGACAGGCCATCATGATGTGCATTTTGCTAAAGAAAAATACAGTAAAAGTATAAACATGTGGAATGAACTCAAGAAAACCACATCTCAGTATTGGCTTAATTGGGACCCAAAATGTTCCACTGAGATGCTCTGTAAAATATACATAGACAGAAATTCACCAATAGTTTAAAACTTAAATTTCAAAATTTGATAGGGGGATGGGGCGGGGGGGGGGGAAGAAGTGAGGAAAAGATAACTGAGGAATTAAAATATATCCAAAATAGGTGTTCACTTCCCAGTTGTTCGGGATTGACTTTGAGAAACTTTATAATAGCAATCTTCTGGATTGCATCTTCCTGCAGGCCCAGGTAGTCCCTGCACACCTGGTTCTCCTGGCGCTCCACGTGGGCCTTGCATACCAGTAACTAAACAAACAAACAGATAAGAACCTGAAATTAGCCTTGTTAATTTTAGCCAGGGATCTAGCAGTGGGTCGTGACTTAGGAGGGGTTGCATTTACCTGTAGGACCAGGTGGGCCAGGATCACCTGGCAGGCCGATTCCAGGCTCACCTCTTTCACCTTTTTGTCCTCTGTAGCCTAGAGAAGATAAATACAAACAGAGTAAGAGTGCCCTGAAATGACACTGTTAATGTTTTTACTGTGTAAATATGTTTTATTTTCCATTTCATTTCGTACAGTCACATATATACTGTGCATAACCGGGGCCATATAACATTAAGCAATACAGCCATCCCTCTTGTCAACAATACCCCCCAAAATACAAACCCAATATACCACTTCGACCCTCCATACACCCTTTCTTTCACCCCCTCCAACTTTCCTTTCTCCCCTCCAACATTCCCCTCTCCTACTTCCCCTCCCCCTCTATCACTCCTCTCTCCCAATACACTCCCTCCCTTCCTTCTCGCCCTCCCTCCAATCCTCTCTCCCACCCTCTCTACCCCTCTTTCTTCTTTCCCTCTACTCCTCCCTTCGGTGTATTTCTACTATCTATCAGTATATTCAGCTTGTACTATTTTTATACTAGAATTAAAGAGCAACAGTATACAAGTGCAATCGTGTTACTTTAAAATCTAGCACATTTCCCCCCTCCCCCCCTCCCCCCTAAGACCCCACCTCCCTCCCCCCCCCGACTTCCCAGAGCCCGTACACGGTGTAGCTTTTTAACAAACACAGTCTAAAATATATTTAAACACTGTTAATGTTTTGTTAGACTCTTTCCACAAAGAACAGTTTAAAGTATTTTTCCCATGCAGGAAATTTAAGCAATATTCTGCATACTTCCTATACATAGAAAATTCCCAATGGAGAGGAGCAGAGGTTGACTAGGTATATTTAACCATTTCCTGGCATTAATTTTGCCTAATTTGGATTAAAGTGGCTTCAAAGACAGGAAGGTACAGTGAAAGGGAAAACAGTGGATTCTTTTTGTTAGTACTTGAAAATAAGTTTAATGGGGAATTGGCAGGGAATTGAACAACTTTGCGGTAAGTTTAGGATATCATTAAAAGTGCTGAGCACAGGGCGTATTATGATCTGACTTGCAACCTGAGATTGCAGCAGCAATGAACTGCCAAAAGAGTAGAGGGTAAAATATAGCTTTTGTTTAGACACAGGAAATTTAAGTTCAAGTATCTGTGCTTAGTTTACCAAGGAATGGATAATTACAGAATGATGTAGCCATTGCATGCTTTTAATGTGAAGGTTGCTGAAAAAATTCAAGGTTATTCGGATATTGTATTGAGTTGGTTCACACGCTGCATAAGTTCCCGATACACCATAAAAACATGATGGTTTAGAACAATATAACCACAGCATGGGCACAGGGATCTGAATTTAAGTTTGCACTAGTACAGAGACTACCTACATCAGCTTTCCTTTTATTTTTATTTTTTTAAATATACATCAACTTTCCTTGATCTGGCACCTTCCTGAGGTATTTCACGTTCACACTGGGTGAAAATTCTGGGAGTGACAATCCCAGCACTTCTGGACTGTGCTAAATTGGAAAAGGCTGCTCTATATGATCAGTGGACTATATGGAAAATAGGGTTCATGTGGAAATTTTTTTAAAACAGGCGGGGAAGTCGCTTCTCTGAGATATAAATAGTATTGTTTTTTTTTCCCCCTTGGGAATATTAGATTTCCATTTTGATAGACATAGAGGAAGTTAATCAAGATCTGGTAGTCCTGGGTGGATCTGTGGCCTTAAAAATAGTTGTTTCTGAGGAAATCAAAAAGGCCCTTCTGGCAGTTCCCTAAGACTGAAGTCCAGTTTTGAAGTTAATTATATGAATAGATTTCACCTTATGAAATTGTATAAGCAATTCTGAAAAAAAAAAGTTTCAGATGTCCTCAATGAAATCAAGAGAAAGCTTATAGACAATGGTGCATCTTTATAGTCACCCACATTATGAAGCTCTAATCAGACACTTGTAAGAGCTATAATTTCTTTGAGATACGAAGTGGTTTTGTGAAAAAGCAGGATTTGAAAACAAATTCCATCTTCTACTGCCAGAAAATGGGAAGGCTAATCAATGGTTCTGAAAATGGGCATTGGCTACTTACCTGATACGCCCTATCTCGGGACGTTGGATACATCATCCAGGCATGGGTATGACTCCGTCAGGATCCAATCGGATTGGGTCTACAAGCTTTAAAGGCACGCCCATGAGGCTCCTCCTCCCAGCTTAGACGAAGGCGTGACTTGTACACCGCTGTGTAAACAGTTTCAGATGATAGATATTATCTCTCCTCAAGGTAAGAACAGAGAAAATTCAAGGATTAAGGCATAAATAAAGGGTGAGGCTGGATGATGTCTCCACTGTCCCGAGAAAGGGCGTATCAGGTAAGTAACCAATGCCCATTCTCCTAGTAGGTGGAGACATCATCCAGGCATGGGACATACCAAAGCCCAATCTGTCCCATTGGAAGGGACCTGAATAGAATTTAAATAATCCTAAGTAGAGACCACTCGATGCAACACGCGCCGGCCGAAGAAGCGTCAGCTGAGGCATATCTGTCAAGCCTGTAGTGATGGATGAACGGAGATATAGTAGTCCACGTGGCCGCCCGGCAGATTTCCTCTAATGAAGCATGAGATGACCAGGCAGCAGAGGTGGCTGCGCTGCGGGTGGAGTGCGGCGTGATATTGGGCGAAACAGGCAGGGAGAGAGCGGAGTAGGCTCTAGAAATAGCAGCTCGTACCCAACGACCAATGTCAGAAGAAGAGGCCTTGGAGCCCTTCTTGCTTCCCGGCATGAATTTCACGAAAAGAGCCTCAGAGCATCTGAAAACAGCAGTTTGTTTAATATAAATGTGCAGAGCACGTCGCACATCAAGGTAATGCCGCTTATGCTCTAGTCGATGAGATGGTTGAGGACAAAAGTCGGGAAGCACCAGTTCCTGGGTTCTGTGGAATACAGAATTTGGACCACATCTACGTCCGGGGTGACAATGCTATCCCCAATGCTATCATACTCCTCTTGAAACCCAATCCCATCCTGCGGGTTCAAGGGGGAAGCAGGAATGGAAATATCCCCATCAGTGTCAGTAGAGAGATCCTCAGGAGGATTGACCACTATTTGAGGAGAAACCACTGGGGCAGAGAGAGGAGCAGTGCAATGCTTGGCCTTAGAGGTAGCCTTTCATGTGACAGAATCTGAGGTCTTGTCCCGGTCCGAACTAGAGGTAGTAATGCTTGAGGCTTCCTGAGATGGAACAGTCCTAGGGACCTTAGCCGGCTTGGCTGATGGTGGCTCAGAAGCAGAGGATCTCTTTTTGCTTCATGGTTCAGAGGGCAGAGAAGGAGGAACAATGGCTGGAGGAGATGGGACATCCCCTTGAGGGGTTGAGGCCTCGTTGGCTGACATTACTCATGGTTGGTTGGTAGCACACAAAATGACTGCCACAGTTTTCCCGCCCAAAGAAAATGGCCACCGGAGTAGACCAGGCCTGAGGAGAGGCTGAGGGAGCGAACCGACAAGGCGGCTGAATGCTCAACGGAATTTACCGCAAAAAATGGCCCCTGTGCAAGGAGAAGCACCTTCTGCGGTTAAAATGAGGAACGCTGCTGAGGCGGCAAGGAAGAGCGGCGGAGTGCGAAATGCCCTGAGCTCAAGCGGCTTTTGGGCGGCTGCAGTGATTCGAAGACTCTTCAGCTGGGGAGATCGTGACAATTGCAGGCTCTTCTGGTGGCACATCTGCAGCGATCGGCTCTTCGGGTGGCGTGGCTGCAGCAATCGGCAAATTGACAAAAGACTGAGGTAAAACCTTGTAGGCTACCACTAACGATCTCCGCAATGGTTTGGGCCGAGAGAGACCAAGCAAGAGCCTCTTGGAAGGCTACGAAGCCTTCAAAGTGACAATCCACAGCCAATTGAATTAAATTTGGAAAGGGAGCCAATTAGAAGAAATTTGGAAATTTTTAGCAAGAATTAAGTTTAAAATCGAATTATTTAGCAAGGAGAGATGCACAGACACAGCTAATCCAAGGATCGACTGAGTCTAAGCTGGGAGGAGGTGCCTTGTGGGCGTGCCTTTAAAGCTTGTAGACCTAGTCCGATTGGATCTTGACGGAGTCATACCCATGCCTGGATAATGTCTCCACCTACTAGGAGAAACTGTCAGGCATCAAAGGCATCCTCTTCTTGATGGACAAAAAGGTTTAAGATGCATTAAGGGAATTAAAGGACAAAGGATGAAGATAGATACAGCAGATAGCTGAGAGAAACCAATTCTGAATTGCTTATTTCCAAATGCAGTGTAAGTTCACATGGTTGAGTCACAGAATTTTAGATGGGTTGTCACAACAATACTAAAGAAGAAATATATTGAAAGAAATGATAACATGGGTCAGAAATGCATATTTGAACTAAAGTAAGTTGTGGATTTGAAAATGTCGAGGTCTGTTTCTACACCTTCTGCTTCCTAATTCTGTTTCTGACACTAAATAAGAGGTTCAAACTGAAAATTACTTTGAATATAAAGTAAGTGTGTGTGTGTGTGTGTGTCTGTGTGTGCGTGCAGTGGTGTATTAACCATTAAGCAGACTAAGCATGTGCTTAGGGCAGTGTTTCTCAACCTTGTCAACTTGAAGTCCTGTGGACTTCAACTCCCAGAATCCCCCAGCCAGCATAGCTGGCTGGGGAATTCTGGGAGTTGAAGTCCACAGGACTTCAAGTTGCCAAGGTTGAAAAACCCTGGCTTAGGGCACCAGGCCCAAGGGGGCACCAGAAAGTTGAGAAATAACCCCCTAAAATGAAGATTTGTACAATATGTACAAAGGTGGGGCACCAAGATTTGTCAGTGCTTAGGGCACCAGTGAACCTTAATCTGCTATTTTGTGTGTGTGTGTGTGTGTGTGTGTGTGTGTGTGTGTGTGTGTGTACACATCAAAGGGCCTAATTTAGGAGTGATTTAACTCGTTCACTGTTGTTCAAAGTGATGCTCCTGATCAAACAGCATGACCATAATTTGAAAGGAGACAAAGAAGTATGTTTCCTTCCAACATACTTCTCTGCTTCCTTCTGAATAAGGAAAACAAATGTATGTAGCAATATATTCAGAAAACACAGTTTGACTCTAATTGGGAAGCAGCATCCATGTAGATACAATAGGTTCACCGACAAAAGGGCGCCTGACAAAACCGCGGTGACAAAACCGCGAGTTCTAAACCGCACCGACAAATGAACACTGAAGTGTGCCAACAACAGCGCGCTCTAACCCTAACCCTAACCCTGAACCTGACCCTAACCCTTACCTTAACTTAAACCGCGCTTCTGTTGGCGCGCTTCTGTCGACACGCTGTTGTAGCACGTTGATGATGTTGCGGTTTTCGCGCCACGGTTTTGTTGGCACGCTTTTGTCGTGCGCGCATTTGTGGGGTCACGGGTACGATAGCATGCTGGATACTGACCAATAGAAGGCAGCAGACTCATCTACTGTCTGGCAAAACAGCCATGGTTTGCTTTATACTGCAATGTGCTCTACATGGGGCTGCCCTTGAAGAGCATCCGGCGGCTTCAGCTAGTCCAGAATGCGGCCGCGCGAGTGATTGTGGGTGCACCTCGGTTCGCCCACATAACACCTATCCTCCGCGAGCTGCACTGGCTACCTGTTGATCTCCGTGTGCGCTTCAAGGTGCTTCTTACTACCTACAAAGCCCTTCATGGTAGTGGATCTGTGTACTTGGGAGACCGCCTCCTGCCAATTACCTCCTCTCGACCCATAAGATCGCATAGATTAGGCCTCCTCCGAGTGCCATCTGCCAGCCAGTGCCGGCTGGCAACTACGCGGAGGAGAGCCTTTTCAGTAGCAGCTCCGACCCTCTGGAACGATCTCCCCGTGGAGATTCGTACCCTCACCACCCTTCAGACCTTCCGCACAGCCCTTAAGATCTGGCTATCCCGTCAGGCCTGGGGGTAAGACCATAGTCCGCCCCCACCCGAATGTTGTATGAATGTTGCTTGGTTTTAATTATACATTGTGTTTTTTGTTATTGTATGTCTTCCCCTTCCATACAAGTTGTTAGCCGCCCTGAGTCCCCTCAGGGAAAAGGGCAGCCTATAAATAAACTCAACTGAACTGAAACTGAAACTGATTGAGTAAACAGCATATATTTGAATTCATAATCATGCAAAGACATAAATCATGATTCACAAAGGACATAGTTCACATATTTGCTAAACCAAAAGGCTTAGAGGTGATAGGTGAATCCAGCCTGTGGCTCAAGAAAATGAGGAATTGCATCAAAAGCCTGTGGCTGATTTTTTTTTCTCAGCAAAACGAATCCTTGAGGTGCATGCATGCATGCCAGTGCTAAGATGAGATTAATGTTCTAGTGTTGTCAGATGAAGGGAATTAGAACAATACAATTATGATTAAATGTGATTTCAATTACTGTTACCTCAACAAAACAAACATGTCAGGAAGCATGCACACCGCTTAGAAAATGACATGTTTTAAAACAAACCAACTGACAGTGAAATGTGATAACTTCATCAATTAAAAAGTAATAAGAATCATTATCTTCATATATTATCTTGGAAACTATGTCCTGTTGACTAGAACTCCTAATGTCCTCCAATTACCATGATTAATTTAATAAACCCGTTAGTCGGAAAGGTACACAATTTATTTTAATCACTACACTTTCTAGCAAGAGCATCTGTTACAACTTGTTGCTTGTTATATCACCTTCCTTTATTTTACAATAAAAATCATTGCTCCAGGCCAACCCTACTGAGCTGTAAGAAGAATCTTCAGGAAGGATGAAAAAAAAAATCTAGATTTTGGCTACGGCCTAATTCTGCTTCACTTTTTTTAAAACAAAGGTGAGGTTTTGATTGTGCAGCCACATCTGCCATAGGCACACCTGGTCCTATACATTAAAATAAATCCCTTAGATATCCTCTTAGGTATCCATCACTTGAATATCTATATGTGTCATGGCTAAGGAAATAGCAATAGCAATAGCAGTTAGACTTATATACCGTTTCATAGGGCTTTCAGCCCACTCTAAGCGGTTTACAGAGTCGGCATATTGCCCCCACAACCTGGGTCCTCATTTTACCCACCTCGGAAGGATGGAAGGCTGAGTCAACCCTGAGCCGGTGAGATTTGAACCGCCGAGCTGCAGAACTAGCAGTCAGCTGAAGTGGCTGTAGTACTGCACCCTAACCACTGCGCCACCTCGGCTCTTTTAATAAAACAATAATTTGGAACCATAGGTAAACAAGAAATAAAGCAACCCAAAACATCTGCTGACATGAATATAAAAATCAATTCACAATTTGTGACTATGAACTCTAAAAAAAACAATAATCAGTCACATCCAAATTACATAAAATAGTTTCACGTTATTCAGCAGTAACAAAACATTCATGAAACATTTCATCAACAATTTGTAAAGCTTGGCTTTATTTTGCAGAGTCAAAACAGTAAGAAAAACACTTAAATATTGTAAGAGAATCCAAATATTCAAGAGCAATCCAAAACAAATATCTGTCATTAACACAGCAGTTTTAAATATGAGGTATATTTTAGTGATTATTAAACTTCCAGAGTTTAACTTCACATTCTACCTGAGTGACATTTTAAATTTATTGTTAGGTAAGCTCCCTGTTGGGAGAGCGAGTGCGTTCAGAGAAGCGTTGTGAGAGTTGTGTTGGAGAACACACAAACCAGCATACAAAGAGACTGCAGTTTAAATAGGCTTTTACTTTCGTGGAAATAAAAGTATCAGAGTCCATCAAACAGTACAAGTCATACACGGTAAACCTTAGCTGTGCCTTTCTCCCAAAACCTAAATATCTATGGTTAGCCTCATATCCTACAAAAAATAGCAGTAGACTTATATACCGCTTCATAGGGCTTTCAGCCCTCTCTAAGCGGTTTACAGAGAGTCAGCATATTGCCCCCAACAATCCGGGTCCTCATTTTACCCACCTCGGAAGGATGGAAGGCTGAGTCAACCCTGAGCCGGTGAGATTTGAACCGCTGAACTGCTGATCTAGCAGTAGCCTGCAGTGCTGCATTTAACCACTGCGCCACCTCGGCTCTTACTGTCGAGCTCTATGTTGCCCTTTCAGTCTCACTTGTGATGGTATATGCACCGATGCTGGGGCTCTGAATGTATGTATGTGCCATGGCCTGTAATGTTTGTCTCCTTCGTTCTACAAACCAGTTATGTTGTGGCCTATAAGGAGCAGAACCTTTGTGCTCGATTCCAGCTGTTATTAACATTGTTTGGAATTTATAATTGGTAAACTCTGTCCCATTATCAGTAACTACAGTAAGATCCTTGCACCCCTAACCCTTCAGAAAAAAAAAACTAGGGGTCTTCAAAACTGACAGCTTTAAGACTTGTGGACTTCAACTCCCAGAATTCCTCCTCCAGTCACGTTGGCTCAGGAACTCTGGCATTGAAGCATGCAAGCCTTAAAGCTGTCAAATTACAAGTTCCTTGCACCCCTAACCCTTTAGCAGTGGTGGGTTTCCAAAAATTTTGAAACCTCTTCTGTAGGTGTGGCCTGCTTTCCGGGTCCACTGGTGGAACCTCTTCTAACCGGTCCGGTAGATTTGACGAACCGGTTCTACCGAATAGGTGCGAACTGGTAGGAACCCACCTCTGGAACTAGTTAAGAACAAGGTTGTTAAAAAAAGGTCAGCCACTGAAACATGTTTTAGAAATCCATTCAGTTATCTGCTGCATTGAAAAAAACTTCTGTAGTAATTTATATCCATTATTTTCATTTTAACAAAAGCACATATGAATTGTCTGCAGATAGTCCTCTGTGAACAAATGCAATTGGCTATGGAATTTCCATCGCTAAGGAGTGCAGTAAGGTCTGATGCCACATGACAGTGTTGCCTAGCAATAGTAATTCTGGTGTTCCTGGTTGACAGCAAATTATTGTGAGTTGTTAAGCAAGGATCTGGGAGCCGTTTGCGACCTCCTGTTGGCTTCCCCAGTCACTTTGCTTGTCAGAAGCCAGCAGAGAAGGTTGCAAATGGCTGACTTTGGGATGCTTTGATGCAGAGGTGGGTTCCTACCAGTTCGCGCCTATTCGGTAGAACCGGTTCGTCAAATCTACCGAACCGGTTAGAAGAGGTTCCACCAGTGGACCCGGAAAGCAGGCCACACCTACAGAAGAGGTTCCAAATTTTTTTGAAACCCACCACTGGTCCTTGGATATGATTATTCTACACTATCATGCTCATATTTATAAAACTCAGTGCCTCTGTGAAAGGTAAGGATGACTACTGCGTTTGTGGCGCAATCAGAACATTGCGTATGTTGAAGTTGTTTTAACGCAAACCAAAGATGCCTTTTAAAAAACAAGTTTACATCATATTCTTATGCATGCCAGTGCTGTGTCTGAGGTAATTTAAGGTGGTTCTGATAAGTGTCGTCAGCATCTTCATATCCGGTCACATGGGCGGCAAGCCACTCCCATCCGGTCACATGGGCGGCAAGCCACTCCCACAAAGGAGGCCACACCCACAGAGTAGGTTCAAACAATTTTTGAAACCCACCACTGCTTTGATGGATGGAACTCCAAGGACTGACTGTAAGTACCAGTAATGCCGTTGGAAGTCTGAATGGTCACTAAATGTGTGGTTGTTAAATAAGGACCACTTGTGAGGAAAATTCTTTACATTTTCTCTACTTCCTCAGTTATATAAAAAACAGGGTCGATGCAATTACAGACTGCCACATGGTTATTATTATTTTTGAAACAAAACAGGAATTTCAGCTTTAAAAAGTCTTCTTCTTAACAAGACTATTATTTAGTTTTGCAAAACACTTTTTATTCATTGTCTCACTTAATAACTGAAGTTGTTCCTTTAATGTATGTTAGTGGTTGGTGGCTACTATTTTCTTGTCCATGTGTGTTGTGGGATAGGGAGATCATGCTTGAATACTGAAGCTAGTAAGTAAGAAAATGTTGGGCATACTACAAGTTCTGTTTTGGGAAATTAATATTTCCCAATTCTTTCTAGCTTCACCTTCCCTACTGGCTCCATTGCTCAAATGGTATAACTGAAAATAAGCAACACAACTATAATTCCAATTGGTTTAATCTAATATTATCATCACATAAGGAAATTCATTCATTCATTCATTCATTCATTCATTCATTCATTCATTCATTCATTCATTCATTCATTCATTCATTCATTCATTCATTCATTCATTGGGTTTCTATACCTCTCGCCTTACCAAAAAGACTCTAATTAAGAGATGCCCTGAAACATCCTACTGCTCAGCAAATTAGTGACCAAAATTGTTTTATTACTAATTTTAACCTTAAACCAACTGAGGCTTAAGACTTTCCTGTACAATTAGCAATAGCAATTAGACTTATATACCGCTTCATAGGGCTTTCAGCCTGCTCTAAGCGGTTTACAGAGTCAGCATATTGCCCCCAACAATCCAGGTCCTCATTTTACCCACCTCGGAAGGATGGAAGGCTGAGTCAACCCTGAGCCGGTGAGATTTGAACAGCCGACCTGCAGAACTGCAGTCAGCTAAAGTAGCCTGCAGTGCTGCATTTAACCACTGCGCCACCTCGGCATCAATTGAGTGATATTGCTCATCTCCCATCCCTGAGGCAGAAACAAAATCATTCTAATGTGCAATTTACCCCATTTGCAGATCAGGTTTCTGCCCCTATTCTTCATACTCTGAGTCACCATCAAATGGTGCTGTTTCAATTGTAAGAGATAAGGAACCAGACACTTCCTTGGCTTTCCTGCCCTCCATCTTAAGATCATGGAGCTAATGGGAAAAGCATCCATCAATCATGCCACTGTTGCAGGAACAGGAAGGGTGACTTCAGGATTCTTTCTATATTCTCTAGCTTCTTCCTGAGATTTTCCTCCAATTCCCCATTGTACTCTAACTGACTAACGAACCAAAAAGTCATGTAGGATGCTGAGTGGCAAGCAGCAGTTAGACTCAAGATTTCTCTCCCTTCCTTTTCCTTGTATAGCTAGTTCTCGGCTTATAACCATTTGTTTATCTCAAAGGTGTTTTTTTTTTTCAAAAGGCAACTGGACTTCGTTTTTCCTTGAAGATGTTTTGCTTCTCAAAAGTCTAGGTGCCTTCTGAAAAAGCACCTTTGGGACAACCATGACCTGGATGATTGAGAATCCCCATGGACATTTAACTATTTGGTTAGGGACTGTTCAAAGTTACAGTGGCATTGAAAAAAGTGAGTTATGACTGATTCTCATGCTCATAACCATTGTAGAATTCTCATGGTCACAGGATCAAAATTTGGATGCTTGGCAACCAGCATGCATTTACAAAGGTTGCCTTGTCCTAGGGTCATGTGATCACCATTTGCTAACTTCCCAGACAGCTTCTGATAAGCAAAGTCAGTGGGGGAAGCTGGATTCTCTTAACGACAGTGATCCACTTAACAAGTTCAGTAATTGGCTTAACAACCATGGTGAAAAAAAAGGTCATAAAACCAGGCACAAGTCACTTATCACCTTGCTTATCAGGAGAAATTCTGGTCCCAATTCTGGTTGCAGAATTGTTGAATAGTCAGAAGTTGCAGACTACCTCTATAGACAATGCATGTGCAAAAAATGTTCCATATTTTGTTAAGGAGCAATTGGAAAACACTATTTCATACATTCAGCCTTGCGAAAAGAGTTGAAGCAATTTCAATATTGCCAGTGTAGCGCTACTACAAAACGTCTGATGGGCCAGAATTTGAATTTACTGCTTCTAGTCACTTTCAATATCCTGTGGAGAATCTAAATAAATGACAAGCCATGTTATGAACTGCGGGCAGATGTGTCAAACTCTTTTGTAACCATCTTGAACTTGGCAGCTCAAATTGGATAGTTCTACAATCGTATTGTTGAGTATCCAAAATGGGAGAGGTGAGCAAAGAAAAATTAGTTAGAAGCTACAGAACATCTAATGAGGGAGTGGAGGATGGATAGAGGGGCTGGCAAGTAATAATCCGGTTAATTGGTGCTTTGTAAGCAGTTGTGTGAATGGGAATGCCCCTCAGGAGACATTTTGGAATAGTAATAAATGCTCAATATTCCCAATATGCCATTTAGCCTCAAAGACTCCTTCTAGAAGAGTGAATGGAGTAGTGTGCATTTAAAGAAAGGAACATTGATGGTAAATGTATTTTTCTGAGAAGCAGATCTTACAAGCGAGATCTTTTTGGAAGTAAATGAACCCGATTTAACTGAATTTTCAACTGCAGCATTAGCTCTGAATTACTGAAATGTTTATTGTGTGAGGGTAACTGGATATAATTCAAAGTACACACTTTGTTCAACATTTTAAAGCATGGATGATTTAGGGTTGGTAAAGGGGGATAATATGCTATACTCAGCGATATTCTGCGATAATTTCCTTACAACCATAACACTAAAAGCAGCTTTCATTATTTCTGTCACTAGAAGCATTGTTTCTAGTCCTTCACATGCCAGTGGGACATCATTCACATTACCGTATATACTCGAGTATAGGCCGACCCGAATATAAGCCGAGGCACCTAATTTTACCACAAAAAACTGGAAAAGTTATTGACTCGAGTATAAGCCTAGGGTGGGAAATGCAGCAGCTACCGGTAAATTTCAAAAATAAAAATAGATACCAATAATGTTTTTGAATATTTATTTCAAAGAAAAACAGTAAACTAGCGGTGTATTCAATGAAATACTTCACTCACCTCATGATGCTGATGTCCCGCTGTGATGATGATGTCCCGTGCAGCCGCGGGAGCGATGTCCCGCCTCCTATGACACACGGCACAGTGATTCCTATCATTGGATCACTGTACCAGAGGAGGTGGGACATCGCTATGTGGCTGCTTGCCATAACAAGGAGGAGGTGGGACATCGTTGCAGAGCGGCAGGAGGGGGAGGAAGGGGAATCGTAAGACAGCCCTGCATTACATTAGAACGTGAGGAGGGGGGATGGTGCGGTGCGCGCTGCGCGGCAAACTGACACAGAGGGAGGGGAAACTCACAGGGGCACTGGGCCATTCATGAGTGTCACCCAGCGGCATGGCCCCGCCCCTTTTTCTCCTCCATTTTGGGCAAATTTTTCACTGACTCGAGTAAAAGCCGAGGCGGCTTTTTTCAGCCCAAAAAGTGGGCTGAAAAACTAGGCTTATACTCGAGTATATACAGTATATCTTCGCTTGCTGGTTTTCGGTTTTTTTTTTTTTTAACAAACATCTTTAACTATTCACTCTGTGCATCCTGGTTAAACAATCTCAGCAACAGAGTTTTTCAAGTCGATTATTTACAGGAATTTGCATATTTCATTGAGGAGCAAGCCATATTCTGAGAAACCTCTAGTCCTCTGTAACAATGCTTGATCTTTTCATTCTGCTTCTTCTCATTCTGAGCTCTTCCTCAGCCTCTAAGCCATTGTTCTTCTCCTTATAGCTTTGTGTTCCGCCCTTCTTCAGTTTTGCTTTCATATTCTTCATTCCAGTCTGACTTGCTCTGACTCCAGAGCAGACCAAACTAACAAAAAATAATAATTAAAAAATTCCTATACTTATATAGGCTTTATATCTGCTACCCCAATCATAGTTTTACAATGTGAGCTCTCAAATGGCAATAGGGTCTGTTTTCACTGATTCACTGAGACTAATGAAACATGATACTGAATAACTACAAGCATTCCTTTTCTCCCCAGTTAACCAATGTGTCGCTTTACAGAATTTCTTGCTAAATTTCTTGCACAAATTTAATTACAAGAATATATGTATGTAGTTAAATTTACTGGAAAAGTCATAAATTGTAACATTTACAGTTTTTCATTTTGGCCCCACTTTAATTTGTATATATTTTATAACCCATTGGGTCCCTAAGATCAGAAATTCAAATAGGTGATTATGGGATAATCCTCTTATTACTAATATTCAGGCACCAATTATCCAGTTAGAATAATTGTAGATTAATAAAAGGAGTATGTCAGTATCCTGATGTGATTATTCAGTTATTAATTACATTGCAGTATTAATTAATACTGCAATGTGCTCTACATGGGGTTGCCCTTGAAGTGCATCCAGCGACTGCAGTTAGTCCAGAATGCAGCCGCGCGAGTGATTGTGGGCGCACCGCGGTTCGCCCACATTACACCCATCCTCCGCGAGCTGCACTGGCTACCTGTCGATCTCCGGGTGCGCTTCAGGGTATTGATGACCACCTTTAAAGCCCTCCATGGTAGTGGATCTGGGTACTTGAGAGACCGCCTTCTGCCGATTACCTCCCTTCGACCGATTAGATCGCACAGACTGGGCCTCCTCCGGATCCCATCTGCCAGTCAATGTCGACTGGCGACTACACGGAGGAGAGCCTTTTCTGTTGCAGCTCCGACCCTGTGGAACGACCTCCCCGTCGAGATTCGTACCCTCACCACCATCCAGACCTTCCGCACGGCCCTTAAGACCTGGCTCTCCCAGCAGGTCTGGGGATAGGTTCTTAAATTACCTGCCCGAGTGTTGACTGTTGAATGCAAGTTGGTGTTTTATTATTTTATTTTGTTCACTCACTGTTTGTCTTTTATTATTGCACCCCCTTCCCTGTGATTGTAAGCCGCCCTGAGTCCCCTCAGGGAGAAGGGCGGCCTATAAATCCTAATAAAATGTAAATGTAAAATTAAGATTATGCACTAATCAGAAGTGTTTAATATGCAACAAACCAGACTCCTAAACAAATGTTGATATATTGGTCTAGTCTAGAAAATGCTAGTATGAATTTAAAAGTTAATTGTTAGAAAGCTACTACCTGTATAGTTTTACATAACTCTGAAGATGTTTGAATCCTTTAAAAACAAAATATGCATATGGGAATGAGATTGGAAGCCCTACCTGGCGGTCCAGATTCCCCAGGTGGCCCAGGAAATCCATCTTTCCCCGGAAGACCTGGCTTCCCATGAGTTTGGGAAGCTAGCATAGCAGCAGGCAACTTCAGCTGAGACACAAACTGAGTCATCCTCTCTTCATTTATTAAAAAAAGCAACAAGGACAATAAAATAGCATTAAACGTCTTTTCAATATTTGGAAAAAAATATTAGCATCCATAACTACAGTATTACGGTTTATAATTCTTCCAATTATAAGTGGTCATTAAAGTGGTCATTTCTTCTTCTTTTTTCACTTCTCCATTTCTTCCTGGCTTGCTTTCTGATTTTTCTTGACCTGTGTATTTCAGTTTGGCAATATGTTACCTTTTTACGTGACCCGATAAATGCGCGCACGACAAAAGCGCGCCGACAAAACCGCATCGCTAAAACCGTGATGTCATCAACGCGCCGACAACAGCGCGCCGACAGAAGCGCGATTTAAGTTAAGGTAAGGGTTAGGTTTAGGGTTAGGTTTAGGGTTAGGGTTAGAGCGCGCTTCTGTCGGCGCGCTGTTGTCGGCCCGCTTCAGCGCTCATTCGTCGGCGCGGTTTAGAACTTGCGGTTTTGTCACTGCGGTTTAATTGTGCGCATTTTTGTTGGGCGCCCTTTTGTCGATGAACCACCTTTTTAATGTGTTTAATTGCCATGGGTGAAGGGCCTACAAGATAAGTTTTATTATTTATAATTTTTAGCCTTTTAAGTAGGCTGCTGTTGGGTGGTGATGGAGTCTCCTTGGCCTGAAACTACCTTCCAGAAGCATGAAAGGAAATAGATAAAACTATGTCATTCCAAGGGAGTCTTGGGCACTTCTCCCATATCCCCATTCAGCTTTTCATTTCTGCCTCATCACTTATTTGACCTCCCAGCTTGTGTGCTTTAATAAAATGATGGGGAAAGTTGGCTGGGATATGAGAAGTGTGACCCGACAAATGCGCGCATGACAAAAGCGTGCCGACAAAACTGCGACGAGAAATCTGCGAGGTCAATATAGTGCCCACAACAGCGCACTGACAAAACTGCTCACACAAAAGCGTGATTAGGGTTAAGGTAAGGGTTAGGGTTAGGTTCAGGGTTAGATTTAGAGTTAGGTTTAGGGTTAGGTTTAGGGTTATTACATTGTTTTGGCGTTGTTTGTTGAAGGCGCGCTTTTGTCGGTGCGCTGTTGTGGGTGCGCTGTTGTGGGCGCTATATTGACCTCATGGGTTTTTTTGCCGTGGTTTTGTCGGCACGCTTTTGTCGTGCACGCATTTGTTGGTGAACCATGAGAAGTACACACAATCTCTCTCTGCAATTAGCCCAGTCTGAATTGAAACCTATTCCTTTGTCAGGTACAAATGGAAGAAAACTGGGCCCTGTAATGTTTCAAAATCTTTGGGATGTGAGAATTTTGTGTGCAATAATTACGCTTGCATTTTTATAACACCACAGTAATCATAACATTTGATACAAAATGTTGCATGGAAGATATGTCTGTTAACTAGCATCAACTCTTCTTAGAAAACTATCATGTATCTTAGGTATTCTTTAATTCAAAGAACGTGCTCTACATGGGGCAGCCCTTGAAGAGCATTCGGAGACTTCAGCTTGTCCAGAATGCAGCTGCGCGAGCGATTGTGGGTGTACCTTGGTACACCCACATTATACCTATCCTCCGCGAGCTGCACTGGCTGCCTATTGGTCTTCGGATACCCTTCAAGGCGCTAGTCGTCACTTACAAAGCCCTTCATGGTATTGGACCTGGGTACTTGAGAGACCGCCTACTGCCAATAGACCAATTAGATCCCACAGATTAGGCCTCCTCCGAATTCCATCTACTGGCCAATGCCGACTGGCGACCACCCGGAGGAGAGCCTTCTCTGTGGCTGCTCCAGCCCTTTGGAACGAGCTCCCCGTGGAGATTCGGATCCTCACCATCCTCCAGGCCTTCCGCAAAGCCCTTAAAACCTGGCTGTTCCAACAGGCCTGGGGCTAATGAGTTTTTTGTCCCACCTCGAATGGTATGGTTGTTGAGTGTTTTAAATTGTGGTACTGTTTTGTTCGTGTTCTTTTTTCTTATTTGTACCCCCCCCCCCCCGACTTGGTTGTGAGCTGCCCTGAGTCCCCTCCGGGGAATAGGGCAGCATAGAAATATAATAAACTCAAACTCAACTCAAAAAGACATTCTTTAGGAAACCTCTGTGAGTGCCTAAGAGAAGGATAATTTTGTTTCATTTTGTTTATTCTGTGACTTTTTTTGTCTCAGTCAGCAAAGAGAAAGAAAATGCTGAGAAAAATTGCAGATTGCACAGGCTAGTTAACCCCTGCATAATATTGATTGAAGAGCAGACTGGTATCAAAGATTTGGTGAGGAAGCTGGCAATATATTTTCCTCCACTTTATTAAGTTTGTGTAACCCCAGAAACTGACACTGATCTCTATGTAGTTTGAACTGCCTTTGGTGTGCATAATTTCACTTTAGAAGAGGAAAGAGAAGAAAGTCATAAGGGGGGTCTTCTTTTATTTGATTTTACTGCTTCACTTGACCCGGAGGGTTTTGCACATTAAGAACATGCTAATGTCATGCACCAGAGTTGCACAATATTTGCAAAACCAAGATTAAGACAGACCACCAAGAGCTTAAAAATCACTTTTTTTTTACTTTGTCCAGCACTGCAAGAATTTTTTTCCAATTAACTTCTGCCTAGATACAATTCATCGTATTTTGGAGGATGTAAGATGGATATATAAAGGTGCTATAGATTTCATTGCTATCTTCCTTCCAACAGGTAAGTATCCTTTGTGATTCCAGTACACATTCAAAAAGCAGATTGTTAGTTAAAGGTATTTTGAATGTCAAACCATTATTTGCGATTGCAATAGGTGACTTGGAAGGAACTTGCCTGCCTTAAGCCTTTTAAATGTATTTGTATAAATGATGCAGCTCAGTGAAATTGTTTCAAATGTTACGTATCCAATAGATCTATAATGCACAATTGGGAGCAAGTATTTACAATGGAGATATGAGTACGTTTGCCATTTCCTTACCTTCAAAAACTCTAAGAACCTCCTGTCTGACATATTTTTTCATTTCCTCAAATGAAATTGAATCAGCCTGAAGAAATAAAAAAATGAAAGAGATTAAGAAAAGATGGCTTGGGCCACAAGCTCATCAAAACAAATAAAATTGTCTTCCTGTTTCTATTAAAAGCTCTGCAACAATAAAAGTTATAAATAGAATTCATGTAATGAAAATCTGCTAGCATCACTACCATCATAACCATAACCACCTGTCACCATATAATCAATGCTACTGCCTAGAAATACTTGTTTCTCAATGATTCTTTTAGAGTTTTATCCAACCAATGCAACCAATTCCAACTGCAATTTCTAAATATAATAATTGGATTTTCTTCTGGTGCAGAAAACATATACAAGCTGTTGTTTAATCTTTAACATAGACTTAGAGCAGAAACCCATTTCATTATCTTTGCTCATGTTATGTCCTTCCCATTCGTGACCCGACAAATGCGCGAACGTCAAAAGCGCGCCGACAAAACCGCGGCGCTAAAACCGTGATGTCAAAAGCGCGCCGACAACAGCGTGCCGACAAAAGCGCGGCGACAGAAGCGCGATTTAAGTTAAGGTAAGGTTTAGGGTTAGGTTTAGGGTTAGGTTTAGGTTTAGGGTTAGGGTTAGGTTTAGGGTTTGGTTTAGGGTTAGGGTTAGAGTGCGCTTCTGTCAGCGCGCTGTTGTCAGCGCGCTTCAGCGCTCATTCGTCGGCGCGGTTTTGTCACCGCGGTTTAGTCAGGCGCGCTTTTGTCATTCGCGCATTTGTGGTGGAACCCTTCCCATTAAATAATGCCATTTTGCCCTCTGTAGCTTTACCCTCTCCAAAATGTTAGGTGTAGCACATAGTCAAAGAAGGGAGTTGTCTACCACCTGCCCTTCACCTTACCAGTATTCCTGGAATTCCTGGGACACCTGGAGGGCCCTTTGGACCTGGAGGCCCTGAACTTCCTTTTTGCCCTGCAGATCCAGTAGGTCCTAGCGGTCCTTGGTCTCCTGGTAAGCCAGGCTTCCCCCTTTCACCTTGTGGGCCCCTGTCTCCTGGTATACCTTGATCACCCTGTTGAAACAAATAATACTTTGCTTGAGCTTTCATTTACCGTATTTTTCAGAGTATAAGACGTACTCTTCCCCCCCCTGCAAAATGGGTGGAAATGTCTGTGCGCCTTATACAGCAAACATTGTCGAAGTCCCTGCCTACCTGCCAGCCCCCACCCTTTGGCCATTTTTGGCTTCATTGCATTTTTGCCTTCCGCACACTGCATTTTAGACCTGTTCCAGGCTGTGGAGATCACCACAACACATTGCCGCCAATCGCTGCTTCCATGTGTTGCATTTTTGGCCTCTGCGTGTTGTATTTTCGGCCTCTCCACTCCCCATTTTTGGCCTCTGCACATTCCGTCTTTGGCTGGTTCCAGGCAGCAAGGATCCCCACCACTGATCCCCCTGCCTGGAACCAACCGGAGCATGTGGAGGCCAAAAACATGACGTGTGGAAACAAAAAATGTGATGTGCAGAGGCGGCAATGGGCTATGGCGATCCCTGCAGCCTGGAACAGCTGATTGGTGGTATTGTGGGAGGCCTATCCAACCGCCAATCAGCTGCTCATGCTGAATCAGACTGTGATAATGTGCTGAAGCTGACCCGGCTATTTGCTGTTTGCTGCAAGGATGCTAGCCAGATTACTACCATTGGATGCTGGTAGGTAGAAGCAGAATTTTTTTCTTCCTCCCCAAAAACTAATGTGCATCTTATACTCCGGAGCGTCTTGTATTCCTAAAAATATGATATCTTAAATCTCTTGAAATTGAAAATATTAAAGACAATTAGAAGGGTATAGTCCTTTGTATTTCCAGCCAAAAACATGTCTTAGATAAAGTGACCAGATTTTAAGATGGGTAAAGCGGGACACCATTGACGGGGTGGGTGGGTGGGGGCTCAGAGCACCTGAGCTGTAAAAAAAAAAAGAGGGTTGTAAAACCATGAAGCGTTATCCCTGCCGCCGCTGCCGCCTCCTCCGCTGTGCTTTTGAGGAGCTTCCGATGACCGAGCCTCCTCCTTGCCACACTGCTGCCACCGGAAAGCCCCCCCGCCCAAGGCCGCTGGATGGCTGTCGTAAAAATGTCACGCGTCGGTGTGCATGCACAGGAGGGGAGGGAGTCTCGCCCCTCATTGGCCCTGTGAGCAAGCCGAGCAGAGGGAAGGAAACCCCTGCCCTCTAAAGGCCACATTGGGAACGACACTTCAGAGAAATAAAATCTTTTTTTTTAAACCACAGAGAGAAGGCCATGAAAACTGCAACTTGTGAACAAAACAACCAGAAAATCCCATAAACTTCTACTTTCCTATCAGCTGTCAGATTTTAGCACTGCAAAAGAAAGAAAATATAAGAATATAGAAGTTTGAAGGACATGATGCAAAGAAAGGAAGATCCATAGGAATTCCTATTCTTCTAATTACAGATTTTTTAAAAAAATACAGCAAATGCTTAAAAGAGATCCTTCTTACTTAGTTTATCTTCTGAATTTTGGATAAAATAGGATGGGGGATACAACAAACCCCCTTCCCCTCAAACTGCTTTCCTCTTTATGCAAATAAGTTTCCCTTGACAATGCCCCTAATGTCTTTATCATAAGGGCTGTAAAGACAGTGTTGGTAAACAATTGATAACTATATAAATCAGCCTTCTTCAAGCTCGTGTCCTCCAAATATACTAGAATTACAAAAAAATATCAAAAAAATATCCTGTAAACCAGGATATGCTTGCTGCAAGTTTTGAGAGCTGAATTCCCAATCCATCTGGAGGATAATGCTTTGCAGTGGTGGAATTCAAATAATTTAACAATCGGTTCTCTGCCCTAATGGCCAGCTGGGTAGGTGGGGCTCGATGGCCATGTGACTGGGTGGGCGCAGTCAACTCAATGTCACTGACGTCAATGGGCGCTTCACCTTAGCTGTTACAATGTAATAAGGGTTAACCGGAGAGGCAGTTTCTGTAAGCAGGGCAGTAAAGATATGGCTAGAAACAACACCAGGATGTTTCCTTCCTGCCTTCCTTACAGGATTAGCCCTGTAAAGTGGAAAAAACAAAAGGAGATTTCTTCCAACAACCGGTTCTCTGAACTGCTTAGAAAGTTATCAACCGGTTCTCCCGAATAGGTGCGAACTGGCTGAATCCCACCACTGATGCTTTGTCTACAGTAATATTACTGCCTGCTTATGTGAGTGTTGGCTGTTGGAGAGAATGCATTCTAGCCTTTTTGTTTCCTTCTTAGCTTTTTTAACTGCCTCTTTTGAATGGTGGGTGAGCAGTAAGCTGAAATGAACAGGATGACACTTAATAGGAAAAAATGTGGGAGCAAATATATGATGGGGAAGATCTGCCTTGACAGTAATAAACATGAAAGGGATAGATCACCCATTGTACTGCAGCTGCTAAAAATCTAATACTATTTGGAGATGCCTTAATAGGAGTATGGAATTCAGAGCATGGGAAGTGATCATCCCATTGTAAGTCATATGCCACTTAATATACTGCATTCAGTTCAGATTGCTTTGGTCACAAACTTGGGATTAATTCATTAAGACTTCTAAATAACCTGCCATTTTAATTTGTTTGATTTCCGTTGTATTAATAATTCATCGCAAGCTATAATACTTCAGTTTATATGCATTTATACCTTACGAGTACGCATGTAAATTGCAACGAATAAGCTGGATAAATAATATGATGATTGGCAAAGTAACTTACGCGTTCTCCTTTTGGGCCTCTATCACCAGCTTTACCCATTAAACCCTATAAAAATGGAAAGTATTGCTAAATATATATATTCTTGCTGACAAAGGCCAAAAGCACAATTATATTATGCATACATAAATACGTTTTCTTACCTGAGGACCAGGCAATCCATCTTTCCCATTCAAGCCCTAAGGAAAAAGAAACATAATGATCCTCATATTACCAAATGTCTGAATTTTGCTATCTATATCTTAAGACAGAACAAAACATAAGGATAAAGCCCTTAGGATGCAAAATCTCAACTGATAAGCAGTTGCCCCAAGTCTTATTCATTCAGGTTCCAAAGGGCTCAAGGCACTTTTCAATCACATAACCACAAAGTGGTTCCAGCTGGCTGTTGGGACTTAGAGTAGCATTTAATACCTGCAAATTATCGGTAAAACTAACTTCTAAAATAATATAATAAAATTACTCATTACAATAGAGCTAGATGGGTTGGAGCAGTGGTCTCCAACCTTGGCAACTTTAAGACTTGTGGACTTCAACTCCCAGAGTTCCTGCAAAGCTGGCTGAGGAACTCTGGGAGTTGAAGTCCACAGGTCTTAAGGTTGCCAAGGTTGGAGACCATTGGGTTAGAGAATGCATTTTTATTATTGCAAGGTCAGTTTCCTTTACAGATATGTTCAATTGCTGAAGAAGGTAAAGATAGTTTTATCGCTTCTCCCTCCTAAGCCAATGGAAAATCCCGGCAAATTTTAGCGGTTTCATTTTTGAGGACCTGCAGAGGAGGAGGAAACAATAATTTTGGTCGAGTAGCTTTGCAGGGACCTAATAATAAGAATTAATTATAATTAATTAATCAGATTGTGGCATAAGTTGTTATGGTGGTCCCAGGGGTTATCAAGACACACTGAATGCCATACCAAAAAAATCTTGGGTGGCACTTAGAAAAGCTTCACATTAACAAAACTTCCATTTGTCAATTGCAAAAGACCACCTTGCTTGGATCTATACATATATTATGCTTATACATTACAACATCCTAAGTTCTTGGGAAGAATCTGGTGGATCTAAAGACCAGCACTAGTTAAAGAACTGGCAGCTGTAACGTCACATGGTTGTGAACAGTTAACAATAACCATCCAGTAATTGGCCATAATTAGTTAGTTGGATGAAGAAAAAATGAATCCCTCTCTTGGGTCATAGATAGATAGATATAGATAAGTTTATTTATAGGCCGCCCTTTTCCCTGAGGGGACTCAGGGCGGCTTACAACTTATGGGGTAGGGAATACACACAATGACATATAAAACAATACATAATTAAAAATAGAAGCAACATTCATCATTTGGGTGGGGACGGATTATAATCTTTAACCCCAGGCCTGACGGGATAGCCAGATCTTGAGGGCTGTGCGGAAGGTCTGGAGGGTGGTGAGGGTACGAATCTCCACGGGGAGATCATTCCAAAGGGTCGGAGCTACTACTGAAAAGGCTCTCCTCCGCGTAGTTGCCAGTCGACACTGACTGGCGGATGGAACTCAGAGGAGGCCTAATCTGTGTGATCTAATAGGTCGCGAGGAGGTAATTGGCAGGAGGCGGTCTCTCAAGTACCCAGATCCACTACCATGAAGGGCTTTATGGGTGGTAAGTAGCACCTTGAAGCGCACCCGGAGATCAACAGATAGCCAGCGCAGCTCGCGGAGGATAGGTGTTATGTGGGCGAACCGAGGTGCACCCACAATCACTCGCGCGGCCGCATTCTGGACTAGCTGAAGTCATGCCAGAATCTCTTTTGAATTACTCACTGGTATTCCTGATGGCCCTTCTGGCCCAGGGAATCCAACATCTCCAACAGGGCCTCTTTCACCCTAAAGGAAAAATAAGGAGTCTTTTATATTAACTGAAAGCAATCAGAATACTAATACTATTATGGGAGTGCTGAAACCTAAATGCTCTTACAGGTTCTCCAGGGATTCCTGGTGGCCCTGGAGTGCCATGCTTTCCCTGTAAAAATAAATAAATAGAAAATCAATTTTAAAGATCAATGATTTAGTCTGTCCTATAATTGCAGCTGTTTTAATATGTATTAGATGACTCTATTTTACACTGATACTGCCTGAGCAATGAATTCTTTCTTAATTATAAAAGCTTTTGGTTCCATTCTTATATATACTATAGGGATGTGGTGGCTCAGTGGCTAAGACACTGAGCTTGTTGATCAGAAAGGTCAGCAGTTCTGCGGTTTGAATCCCTATAGCACCACTTAATGGAGTGAGTTCCCGTTAATTGTCCCAGCTTCTGCCAACCTAGCAGTTCGAAAGCATGTACAAATGCAAGTAGAAAAATAGGAACCACCTTTGATGGGAAGGTAACAGTGTTTTGTGCACCTTCGGCATTTAGTCATGCCGGCCACATCTTCAGAGAGTGCTGGCTCTTCTGCTTTGAAACGGAAATCACCACTGCCCCCTAGAGTTGGGAACGACTAGCACATATGTGTGAGGACAACCTTTACCTTTTAACTATACTAATTTAGGTTACTCATCTTAAATTCAATGACACTTACTTCTGAACAGTAAAGCATCTTTTTTTTTAAAAAAAAAATAGAAATATCTTGAGATTGTTAAATCTTCTTAGGCTACAAACTGACCCCGAATTCTTTTCAGATGGCATAAATTAAGTGAAGCTTTAGTTATAAAAATATATCATAAAAAGAAGAGTCTTGACTTAGGAGCTGCATGTGTTAGTCCTTCAAGCCCAATATCCAATGGTGGGATTCAGCCAGTTCACACCACTTCGGGAGAACCGGTTGTTACCTTTCTAAGTAGTTTTGTGAAATGCTTGTTGGAAGAAATCATTAGGACAGAGAACCGATTGTTAAATTATTTGAATCCTACCACATCCAACATCCCAAGAGAAAGACAAATCTTAAAGCAAAACTGTCACTTTACTGTTTTCTATTCCCCCACACTTAAATTAAAGTGAAAATCAGAGCAGAAAACCCCTGGAAGATGAATTCCTCCTATTCCTATCCTTACATGTGTATAAACTGGGTGAAAATGTGTAAAGACGTAAAAGCCCATCTGAATGTACCCATTGCAGTAATACTACAAAATGGATGACAGATAGAACAAAGAAAAAAAAAATAGATTAGACATTCATTCATTCATTCATTCATTCATTCATTCATTCATTCATTCATTCATTCATTCATTCATTCATTCATTCATGCGATTCTTCCAGAACAGATTTGTTAATTCTGAATATAAGTGTGGACTTGCTTTTTTCATTGTCTTGTCATTTGTTTCAATTTCTAGCATCAAATAAATACGGAATAATTCTCCTTAAAATATTGATTTGCTAACCACAGAAAACTTCCTCCAAAATTGAATACTCAACACTTTCTAAATATGAATGGAGATCATTTGTAAGAAGAAAAAGTTAAGGTTCGCTATTCAGCAGTGCAAATAGTTTGGGTATAGTCTACTTCCAGACTCTTTTGAAGATTCATAGTGAGAAGGCAAGTAACGTAAGAGGTATTTTATATTTATATAAGAAATGAGCGTATAAGAAAAGATTAATGATTAGGTAAGACAATTTTGATTCTGAACGTCCAGCAGAATATTTGACTAAAATTTCCCACAGTTTGTCCACATTGTTATGTAATGCATGTCTATCAGACTTTACCCTTATTCCAGTTATTGTGATTACTATTCACTTCCACAAAATGGAAACATCATTGTTAAGAACTTACTTACAGGTATTCCTGGAACTCCTGGAGGTCCCACTGATCCCTGGTCGCCCTAAAAAAGACACACTACATTGCAGTATTTCCAAAGTATTTCTCTTGAGAAAATCCAATGTCTGTTAAGAAGGCTTAATGAATTCACTGAGCATTTCAGGAAACACTGCCCACACATGGTATGATCTCTTTATTTATATGGGAAGCACTGTCTGAAACATCCTTCATTCTATTAAAATCAAAAGAATCTATTTGGATTTTTCCTTTGCTTCTGTCACCTGAAATGATCATGAACAATCACAAACATGTAGTTACTTCTATTGAGCATGAATGATTCTCATCTCAGTTCTTTTTTCTGGTATAAATTCTAGAGAATAGCTTAGAGGAGGAGGCAAATTCCATACATTACTCAGGACATGATACTTTACCTCAAATTATCTAAAAAATCTTCAAGACAATGAACTTTTTACAAACAACCACATGTAAACTATATGTATGTATGTCACAATTATTTTGCCATATGCAACAGGAAAAGAAAGAAATGAAGCTTTCTGAGTGGTGGACTAATAATACTGGAAAAACAGGGTAGCTTATAGCCATGAATAAGGACCATTATTGTGATAACAGTAACAACATGAGAATATTCAAAATCTTTTATCGTACAGTTAATTCTGTTTTAATCTCCTTTTTGTCATTTATTAACCTCACTGCATGGATAGCACATTCTCTTTTCCTATATTTTTATTTCTATTACATTTAAGGCAATTTCAATTTCCTGCCAACTTGGTTTTTAGAGAACATAATAGAGGAGCCTAGTGAAATGAAGTTAGTTGTAGGTAAATTATTCCTGGAAAATATTTAGAGTCCACTACAGTAGTAATAAAACTTCTACTGTCCTGGCTACTCCCGCCAAATGCACTATAATTATCTAATGTAGAGTATAGAATATTCTAATAAACCAATTATCTGATTTGTTTCTCACATTTATCACAGTCTAATAAATTGCTCAATAACACCCACAGACAATATAGAAAGATAATTTGGAAAAATTAGGAAAGCAAATTTATACAGGTTAAATATGCATTTTGTAATATATGGATAAGCAATCACATGCTTTGTCTTGGTGTGTTGTACTGTTTATTGGTTTATTTATTGGTTGGTTTGTATGCTGCCCACTCCCGAAGGACTCCCGGCGGCTCACAATAAACAGGGGAGGGAATAAATAAGACAATACAAACAATTTTAAAATCCACAACAGTCACAATTAAGACGGGGCTGGGTGCTTTAACAGCCCCCAGCCTGCCGGAACAGCCAGGACTTAGTAGCTTGACGGAAGGCCGGGAGGGTAGTAAGGGTCCGGATCTCCACGGAGAGCTCGTTCCAGAGGGCCGGAGCAGTAACAGAGAAGGCTCTCCCCCGGGGGGTCGCCAGCCGGCATTGGCTGGCAGATGGAACCCGGAGAAGGCCAAGCCTGTGCGATCGAATTGGTCTTTGGGAGGTAATTGGCAGGAAGCGGTCTCTCAGTTTCCCAGGTCCAATGCCATGTAGGGCTTTATAAGTAACAACTAGCACCTTGAAGCGAGTCCGGAGACCAATGGGCAGCCAGTGCAGCTCGCGGAGGATAGGTGTAACGTGGGTGTACCTAGGTGCACCCACAATCGCTCGCGCGGCTGCATTCTGGACTAGCTGAAGTCTTCGAACACTTTTCAAGGGCAGCCCCATGTAAAGCGTATTACAGTAGTCCAGTCTTGAGGTCACGAGGGCGTGTACTGTATGATCTTAGCTATGGCGGTTTAGAAACCAAGGTTTATGGTTAGTGGTTTATAAATCCAGCCAATATTTTTCATTAAACATGGTTAACTAAGCCATGAGCTAATGCTATATGTAAAATCAAGTATAGTCTTTTCTTCCACCACCCTATTTTTTATCTGCATTTATAGTACATTCCATTTAGATTCATAGGCCATAGTTGCCAGCCTGGTGCAAAGCATTGCCCAAAAGTAATAGCAGTTATTATCCAAGAATCATCAGCCAATATTTTTGTTATTGCATAGCAAGTTTTTCTTCTACCTTCAACTTATTAGCAATAGCAATAGCAATAGCAATAGCAGTTAGACTTATATACCGCTTCGTAGGGCTTTCAGCCCTCTCTAAGCGGTTTACAGAGTCAGCATATCGCCCCCACAGTCTGGGTCCTCATTTCACCCACCTCGGAAGGATGGAAGGCTGAGTCAACCTTGAGCCGGTGAGATTAGAACCGCTGAACTGCAGATAACAGTCAGCTGAAGTGGCCTGCAGTACTGCACCCTAACCACTGCGCCACCTCGGCTCCTGTGAAATTGTTAGTAGGAGAATGCAATCAGTTTTCCACATGTAAATTTGCGATTAAAATTCTACCTTTTCTCCTGGTAGTCCTTCTAAACCTGGTAGTCCCATTGGGCCCGCTTCACCCTTGGGAAAAAATAAATAAAAAGACAATTGTTTCTGATTTCAACACCCTAAGTAAATAAAGCCAGATGTATTTCACAACCTGCTACTTGGAAATGAGCATTTTCGCCCTGCTGAGCATTTTAAGGACTTGAAATTAAAAAGTGTTTTCAGATGCAATATTGTTTTCTGTGTGATGTCTGGCAATACAGTATTTAGGTTACACAGGGGCATAATACTTGTGATTACCTTCTCTTGCACAAATAAGGACTAATGGCCAGTTTAGCTTCTTTAAAAAGGATCTGAACCTCGTACTAATTTGGTTTCCATCATCATATCTGATAAGACTTAATTCCATAGTTCAACTATATGTGCATAAAGTGATTCCTTTTATGAGGCCAGCAGTGGTGGGTTTCAAAAATTGTTGGAACCTACTCTGTGGGTGTGGCCTCCTTTGTGGGGGTGGCTTGCCACTCATGTGACCAGATGGGAGTGGCTTGCCGCCCATGTGACCGGATATGAAATTATGAATTAGTACTTAGGTCGGTCCAAGTAGCTATTCAGAAACTCTGGCATTGAAGCATGCAAGTCTTAAAGCTGAACTGCAGCTTTAAGTTACAAGATCCTTGCCAGTGGTGGGTTTCAAAAATTTTTGGAACCTCTTCTGTAGGTGTGGCCTGCTTTCCGGGTCCACTGGTGGAATTTCTTCTAACCGGTTGGGTAGATTTGATGAACCGGTTCTACCGAATAGGTGCGAACTGGTAGGAACTCACCTCTGGAGGCCAGGCTCTGTTTTTTAGCTTCATAAGTAAGCCAAATGATCAATGTTGGCTTCTAGTTTTGAAACTGGACAAAATGACTTCCACAAATCTGCTCTCCATCTTGACATAATGTTCTACGTTGCTTACTTTCCCCTGCTGAAACTAACTATCCAGAGGGGGAGAAGAAGGTAAATGGAAACTGGAAATGGAAACTAATGACAAAAAACACCAGGGCACATTTTACAAATAAGAACTCATTTTACCCATTACATACCATGGCTCCAGTCTCCCCCTTTGGGCCCTGTAAGGCAATAGGATACAGTACATCATTTATTTATGAGACTGATACTCCATGAGATTGATCCAATGATTTTATAGCCTTTTATCAGAATCAAGAATCTTCCACTATCGAATGAATTAGCTCATGAAATGTGATTATTCGCTTTTTCTTAGGAGCCATCATTCCACAAATGTTCTGAGTCTAGGAAAAAATGGTATTTGAAAAATACTCTGGGGAATGTCTTTATTTTCCCTTTCGCTATGATACTTGGCAGGGAATTACTTTGCAAGAAATAGAACATTACAGCAGATTATTTATTTGTTTGTTTGTTTATCATGTTTCTTATCCTTCCATCTCCCTCACTTATCATTTATCCACAAATAACAAATTAACTCATGTTGATTCCATTCTATGAATAAAGCTCATCTATCCACTGGGGTTAGGGTTGGGTAAGAAACCCTGTACATATATCTATTATTTTTAATAATGACACTTTAATGTAACTATCATATGAAATAAAAATAGATCTTTGCATCTTCATAAAATAAAATGTTTTCTTTGGAAATAAACAATAACCAATTTTAAAAGCCTATTTTTAAATGGAAAGAATGAGGTTGTAGAAATTTGGACAAACGGTTTCTTCAGATGGAATCAAGATTCCGAACTTCTGATGTAATTTTCTGTAATCATTTTTGCACATTGATCTAAAATTCAGAGAGGGAATCTGACAAGAATCTTATTTTGAAGAATTTTCAGAAAAGATATCTATGAATTACTCATTCTGGATACTAATGAGTCTGTTTAGCAATGAATAGGTTTGATCTCTAGGTAAGAATTTGTATATCGTAGCTACATTGGATAAATCCTTTTTAAAATATAATTTCAGAGAAACTTTAAAATACAATTCTTTATATGTTATTGCTCTCAATAAGTTATTTTAAAAGAGAAACATGTTTACATTTGCATCTTCCATTTAATATTTCTACAATTCAATTTTCCTAATAAATGATTTTAATATATTGAAGAATATTCAATATTCTATGTCAGTTTGCAGTGAAGTATTGAGTGTTCAATTTCTCAAAAATATTAGTTAAATAGCCTAGCTGCACTTTGAAATCACTGATAATAAACTTATCTGCCTTTCCATAGCTAAATATTGATCAAAGCCATTTTTCATTTCAAAAGTATGTGTCAAAATATTTCCCAAAGCAGCCATTCACAGTAAACAATAAGAAAACCAACTCTTGAGAATGTTTTTGAGAATGGCTTTTATATAGATCATAATATATATTATTCTTTGTAGAAACATCTTCACTGCTGTACTCAACTATTCTTATCTTGCTTATGAAACATTACTCATTTCTGTGATTTCTTTGTTTTGAAATAAATCCTTATTTATTTTACTGTCATTATCTAAACTATTTTACTAAAAACATATCTTTACTACTATTCATCATCTACTCTATCTAAAAAATAAGTGTTTATATTTTCAATTAATTGATCTCATATATATGTAATTGGTTGGAAAACAATGTCATTAAAGAAATACTTGGAAACTGTTTGCAATCATCTCAGTATGTATCAGAAAATTACATTTTCTCCTATAATTGTGTCAATTTTTTTACAGGTTGATAAGAAACAAGAGGTGATTCTAGAGGGATATTTTTGACCAGATTCCAATTTGATTTTTTCATTTCATTCTTTTTTTTTAAGTGATAAAAGTCTGGAGATTTGTTAGCTAACTAATCACAACTTCTTTTCAGAAGTCATTTTAATTTATTACAGCTTTTATTTTGAATTGACAGCTTATTTTGACATGTAATACACTAAAGACTTTCTTCTCTAGAAACTCTTGGGAAATCAAAAGGTGCTTAACTTCCGTTATATTTTTTAATCTAGACTTATTTTTGTCATCATTTTAGCAATTGTTTACCACAAACAGATCCTTCTCTATTTTCAGTCAAAACTCTCTTTAGAAAAGACCACTCTTTAGCTGAGGATAGACCAGAACCTGACTCTCCCAGTGTGAATTCAACATCATGAACACAAAACCACACTAGACTTATATAGGCTTGCAAATGCAATACCAGAATGCTGTTATGAAATCAGGACAACTGCAAAGCAGTGAGGTGCATTGTACACTAGTTAATAATATGCTATTTAAAAAAATAAAATTATAATCTTCATGTTTAAACTCTTTTGATTTTTTTAAAATTGAACATGAATCTTATTTCTAATTGTAAACTGCATAGACCAAGATTATGATTTTTTTCTTCCATGAAAAAAAGCCAAAAATCATATTTTTTTAAAAAAATTATAATATCACATTAAAAAATATATCAAAAAAGACACCAAAATGAGGTGGAATCTAGGTACTAGTGAATATTAGTACTATGCAAAATGCTATTCTTCTTCTTATCAGTCCTGTTTCTGGATAGAAACAAGAAAGTGTTGTAACTTCACAAAATTGGAAGTATATTCATGTATAATAAGTATCAAACTATAATAATGCCATACTTACAGGAGGACCAGGGGGACCAGCATAACCAGAACTTCCCTGCAAAGGAAAAAAGACTTCACATTATATTAAAATTTAAATCTTGTAAATTGACTTATAGTTAGCTGTTCTGACCCCCCTTCTTCGTTTGTTCACAGACAACAGTCAGACAGACTTAAAAGGAAATAACTTTATCAGTCCTGGCTCACGCTGGCTGCGAGCCCAAAAATAAACATAAATAAAGTCTCTGGTAAAAAGGTTACGCAGCAGAATACAAAAACAAAGAGCTCTTACAGCAAAACCAGGTTTACAGAAAGAAAGCAAATCACTTCTCCAAGTCTCTCTATGAATCAGGGTTACAGAGAGCAAATCACTTATCCAAGTGCCTCTCACAAACAAACCACAACCGATGAACCACGAACCACGAACGAACGATGAACGTTGACTTCTGCAACCAGGGCGTGGCACCATCCGTCCTTTTATCTCCAGAAGACGACACTAACGAGCCCCAGCTGCATTGTTATTCTTGCATCCCGACTCAACTCACAGCAAACGTCTGCTGAGTCCCAACAGTTAGCTTAGTGCCATTGGTCTTACTTTTTTAAATTGATCTTTTGTGGATTAAGAGACTTTGCTTTATATTATGGAATACTATATGTTTTCAATGTAAAAGGTAGATAGTTCTTAGAAGATCTGCATTGATTTTTTAAAAAAACGTAAATTATTAAAACTGATTGTTTTCCCATTTTGCTATTTTTAATCAATAAAAACAAGATATACATTCAACAAATTTTTAAAAAAATGTTTTCCATGCTACGAAATACCTGTAGTTTATATAAGCTGCTCATGCCACTACTTTCAGTGTATGGCATACCCTGAAGAAAAAAATAAAAAGAATATATTAATGAGAAACGTTAACAATCAGAATAAGTCCCAATGCCTTCCAAGATATCAGCACTATATATCATTTATCTGAAGCAACAATTTTTGGTTTAGAAATTCTCCTAAACCAAAAAGCAGGATCCGCAAGATCATCCTGTAGGTTCCCTCTTGTTCCTAGGTCACCTTCCTCCAATTGTCTATTTTCTCCTGGGCAGAGTAAACTATGAGGGATGATAGAAGGCAGAATGACTCTGGCCTTCCACTTGACCATGTAAAAAGCAAAGTCTTAAAGCAGTTGTTAAGCTCGGCATCTCCACCTCCAAACCCTTTTTTTTCCTATGCAGTAGCAGATTGAAAAAATATAATCCAAATATTTTCAAAGACTATTACTGAATAATATTTCTGTATTTGTTGCTGTATAGAAAGAAGGTCTCCATGAAGAATGAGAGGGAAGAACTTCTGTGCTTTGACTCCAAGGACCATCTTTCTCCAGGAAAATATTGTTTCCGCTTAACAGAAAGAGCTGGTGTTAAGACCAGGCGCTTCTCTAGGAATAAAGGGACTGACAATATTTGATCTATTGAAGCTGTTAGGAAATTAATTCTAATCCTGGATTAAGTTCATTTCTTCCCTGCTACAGACTTCTCCTGATGGGTTCACCGACAAAAGCGCGCCCAACAATAACACTCTGAAAAGCACGCCCGACGAACCACGGCGAGAAAACTGTGAGTTCTAAACCGCGCTCACGAATAAGCGCAGAAGCGCGCCGACAACAGTGTGCCGACAGAAGCACGCTCTAAACCTAATCCTAAACCTAACCCTAAACCTAAACCTAACCCTAACCCTAACCCTGAACCTAACCCTGAACCTAACCCTGAACCTAACCCTAACCCTAACCCTAACCCTAACCCTAACCCTAACCCTAACCCTGACCCTGACCCTGACCCTGACCCTAACCCTAACCCTAACCCTAACCTTAACTTAAATCGTGCTTCTGTCGGCGCGCTGTTGTGGGTGCGTTGATGACGTCGCGGTTTTTGCACCGCGGTTTCATCGGCGTGCTTTTGTCATGCGCGCATTTGTTGGGTCACGCTCCTGATGATATATTTATCCTAACTTTGGGAATCTATTCCACCAAAATCATACTATGAGATATTTTAGGACTTCAGCCACTTGTAAGAGAATTCAAATTACTTACCGGCGGTCCAGGCGCCCCAGGAGCACCCTCATTTCCCTATACCAAAAAAGAATAACACTCTGAAAAAACCAGTTCCACAGAGAACAATAAGATTTTACAGAATATATACTGATACTTGCATTTAAAATGTGTAGCACAAAGTAAATAATATTTAGAATTGCTAGAGCTCTTTCACATAAAAATGTTTTTAAATGCTACCTCCTATCTCAGTGGTAATTCCAAAAGTTCTCTGCACTTTAGGTTAAAGACTAAGAAATATTCTAATCTAACCATGAGTACAATTACCATGCTATTTAAACACTTAATTCTATTCTTTTACTTTCAGTTTTTAAAATCTATTGAGAAGAAAAAGACTAAATCAACATTCTTGATGTGATGCTGTAAAATACTATCCGTAACTACTTCACTGTGGGATGTTAATAAAGTTGAGAAAAATGGAGATATTTTATTGAAGTTAAAAATATTTTTCTAAATAACTGCCATCAGTTCCCTGTGACAAATTGTCTCTACAATGTAAAAAACCTTATGACAAATTGCAATATATAAATTTAGAATATAAATTTTAAAACGAAAAGAAAGTGCATTCTATCTTAAAAGATGGCATTGAGGTTGATTAATCTGTACTATCAAACAAATTGCTGTGGCAGAAGGCACTCATTCTCAGATGAAGAACATTAAACCACAGATGGGTTATGAGAGTCTTGAGAATGCTGTTGACGTTGAAGCTCTCAGAACACTTCAAAACCATTTTTTAAATGAACTCATCTATTCTTAGTACACTTCAGAGAAATTATGTAAACATATTTAAGAAGTCAGTTTGGGGGTTTACATGTTGATAAAGGACCACATTTAGAGGCATAAACTTTCAGCAAAAAGATGAGATCAGAAGTCCTACAATTTCTGCTATCAGGCGCAATCAATGTTTGGGCCCATATTTATTGAGGGTCAAGTACAAAGAACTTTTGGAATTACCACTGAGATAAGAGATAGCGTTTTAAAATATTTCTATGTGAAAGAGCTCTAACAAATGTAGTTATTACTTTCTTTGTATTGCTATGCAAACTACACAAGCCACAAATCTTTGAATTTCCATAAAATGAAAGATTCAATCTCAATAAAGTTACAAAGTGCACCTGGAATTCTTTATTTAACTAAGAAGAAATTAAGTAGAAACAATAAAAATGCTTTTAAAAGGGTACGCGTGTACTGTGAAGAGTAGCAGACCTTCTCGCCTTTTGTTCCTGGCGAACCAGGATGTCCAGGTCTTCCTATCGCGCCCTGTAAAACAAAGAAATTACATAAAACAAAACAATTTAATGTCATAACATTCAGAGTTTGAAAGCTGTGCTTTTGGAAGGCAGTCTCAAAACAAATGCTCTTTGTGCAATTATTTATTGAAACATGTATTTGATTTCACTTGACATGTCAGGGGAAATAAACCAAAACCAACATTGTAAAGAAACTCATTTTTCGCCCCTTTTAGGCGGCCTGCACTGGTTGCCAGTTGTCTTCCGGGTGTGATTCAAGGTACTAATTATGACCTTTAAAGCGCTCCATGGCTTAGGCCCAGGATACCTGCGAGACCACGAGACCACCTACTGCCACTGGTAGCCTCCCACCGTCCAGTGCGATCCCACAGAGTTGGCCTCCTCAGGGCGCCGTCGGCCAGACAGTGTCGGCTAGCGACCCCCAGGGGGAGAGCCTTCTCTGTGGGAGCGCCTTCCCTCTGGAATGAGCTGCCCCCGGAGCTTCGTATAATCCCCGACCTCCGGTCCTTCCGACGCGCCCTAAAAAGTTGGCTTTTCCAACAAGCCAGCCTGGCCTGAACAAAACAAAAAAAATTATTGATTATTGTTAATTTTAATCGAATTTCTTTTTAAAATGTTATTGTTAATCTTAATTGGGTTTGTTTTTTGGGATATTCTATTTAATTTTTTTAAACTTTTGTAGTATGTGTTTTTTTTAATGTTGTACGCTGCCCTGAGTCCTTGGGAGAAGGGCGGCATATAAATCTAATAAATCTAAACCTAAACCTAAGTAAACCTTTTATCTGAAGGAAAGCAAATCCTAATATTACATTAATATCATCAGCACCCCACCTAGGAGTCACAGGGCAACATGTTTCTCAGCATTGGTGTAATGTTTCAGAAGTTCCTATAAAGTCTATGCTACACTGCCTACATCATGGGTAGAACACAGAAAATAAAATCCTCTCCACTTGATCTGAGGATATGTCTGATACAGCAGAAAACAGCCCTTGACGTAATTTTTCCTAAACAAATATCCAAATAAGTGCAGTGCTGCAGGATAAGCGAAATGCCACCCAAGGATCATGTGCAAACATCTTTGCTATGACTCGGGACTTCCTGACATTTCCAAACTTTCTTCCCACTGCACTTCCTCATATAACTAAAAAACACTTGAGGCAAAGTACTGCACTGCGTCTAATTGATGCTGTATGTCTGACATATTTTTAAAATAGAGTGGCTGAAAATTGTTTTTCTGATCTCATTTCCTTTCTTTTCCTCAGCTTTGACAAATTATTTGCAATGATTCTATTTTAAAATAATGCAACTTTGAAAATATACAACAATGCATGGGTGGTATTTAGCACCAGAGGGACAGCCAAAAATAGGGGGACTTCTATGTTGGAAGTATAGACACCAAGAAGGTATCTAAACCAAGAAGGTTTATTATTTTACGAGGTATCTAAGTAAGCTTGAGGCTTTAAAAGAATACTTTCATACTCCTTCCTTAATCAATTAACTCTTCTCAGATGCAGTGCCCTTAGGTGACTGGCGTACTCAACTTGTTTTATATATGCAAACAACTGTAGTGGATAGAGAATAATGTAGAATACTTTTTGCAGATAATGCATATCATACAACTCATCTCAGTGTAAGATTGACAATTCTACTAAAAGAGAATTAGGGATCTGACCACCATTTTATTGCAGTTACTGCAAAGCTTTTCAACATTATTTTCTTCCAAGTTACTGTATTATTTGTTTAAATTCCAATACTGTCAACATGTTTAGGACTTATTAGATGTTCTTTTTATATTACAAAATAACACGGGAATCTTTTGCCCATATCTTCTTTTTAGATGTTATTAACCACTCTACATTCCTAGAACTTTCCTACATTCCTAGAATGTTGGTTTTGTTTTTAATATGTTGTCTTTGTCTCATTTTCCCCCTTTCCCTTGTCTTTTGGGAGCCGCCCTGAGTCCTCCGGGAGTGGGCGGCATACAAGACAAATAAATAAATAAATAAATAAACTTCCTACTGATCTCCATTGAAGTACTAACCAGATCTGACCCTGCTTAGCAGGGAATCAACTAAGATATTTCCTTTTGCTGTAACCTTTCAAGAACCATTACTTGCACTCAATTTAGCAAATCATCTTTTCAAGTTGCATTAAGAAGAACATTGAGTGGCAGTTCTCAAGCTATTAGGCTGCAATATTTCACTGGCAAACATAAAAACAAATACTTACAGAAGATCCGGGTGGTCCTGCCACACCAGGTAGCCCTGGAATTCCTTGAAGGCCCTGAAATAAATCAAAATATGTGAATGGGAATATGTGAACTAAGCTTGTGTGTATGTGACATTTGTTTAAATCATTGCCACGAATCTTTAGCTAAATGTATAGAAAATGCAGTTATATAGCAGTAAATATTTTCAATACACAATTTGTTCAGATAAGTCAAAAATTATGCTAATTTGTAAGAAGGTTCCTAAACACACAAAGGAAAAAAGCAGGTACTGATTCAAATTTTATAATAAAACTGAAGATACAATAAAAGTTAGAGAATATTGAAGTAACATTAAAAAAAAAAAATCTGGAAACAGAACACGTTTCGTGATACCATACTTTAATTCTCCCTTTCTGCCCGGGAAAAAAAACCCATTTCTAGAACTTGTATCCTCTCTCAAAATTGTCCTGTGAGGTTTATTCAAAGATCAGTGGAACCAGAAACACTTTCAGATTGACTTAAAGTACAATCCAGCTTTGCTGATTTTGAAACCCTATTTCGTTCAGATACAATCTGCTGTTGCTGGATGCAGGATTAATTTAACCACTTGCCGGGCAATAGAATGTGAGAACCACTCAAGAGTGCTAGATTGCCTAAGAAGCTTATCAGCTGTGCAGAAGTTTGACTCTTGCTCAGTAACTAAATGGGTTGGGTGGCATCCTACCATCTAATAAAAAGATTTGCACTCATTCTTGAGCCTCTTAAAAAAAATCTAACTGCCAATTATAAACCAGCCCTTTTATTTGGATTTGCCTTTTGCTCATGGGTTCTGAAGAGTGAAATATTGTTAAGAATTACTTGGCGTCAGGTGTCTTGATTTTCTGCTATTGCTGCTTCTTTTACTGCATTGCAAAGAAACCTGTAAGGATATTGCGAGTCACCCAAATAGTAAATAAATGTAATTGCTTGCCTGTGGTGAATTTGGAATAATTCTGCCTATTTTATTGAACAGGTTTCCGAGTTAGGCTTCTGCTATATTAATGCTATTTTTTAAATTTTATTTTAATCTTTGCTAATAGACATGGGAGCATAAGGCATTGATAGTTGTATGCAGATGGAGCTGCATTTAAACCTCTGGCTATTTTTTTAATCAATAAATATAATATCTCCCCAAAGCAAATGTATTCTGGTAAGTTATTTGTCAAGGTATACATGATTAGCTCTTGTATGAAGACCCAGTTTGTTGGGGGCAATATGCTGACTTTGTAAACTGCTTAGAGAGGGCTGTAAAAGCACTGTGAAGTGGTACATAAGTCCAAGTGCTATTGCTATTGCTATTCAGCTACCAAGTAGAGAAATGGTCAATTACACAATGTTGCCAACACTATCTATGGTATGTTTTCTCTTTTATAGATAGAGGAGAAACAGGTGGCAAACAGAACGGGGTAGGGGAGAAAAGAGGAAGAAAAGGAAGGAAGGAAGGAAAGAAAGAAAGAAAGAAAGAAAGAGAATAAAATGAAGAGAAAGACAGGCTGATGGAATAAAGGCAGAAAAAAATGGAACGAGATTTATGGAGAAGGAAAAAAAGTAAGGGATGTTTTAATCAACTGAAAGCAAGAAATAACCTTTCATTTAAGTTTCCTAATTTAAAAATGTTTCTGGGGGGGAAAAAACACCTTCTCATTAAAAATCCCTTTATCCCAAAGATTCTTGGTCATGTGGGAATCTATGAACCTGCAGTGATATTTTTTTTAGGCAGAGGAGACTTTTTGCCTTTGGTAATATGAATAAGAAAAATCATATATATATTTTTTTGCAGTAGGCGGGGGAACATGAAGTAAATTCACTTAATGAGAAATGGATGGTGAAGAAATGCTTTCTCTATGCAAAAATGTCTTGCTTTCTAGGGCTGTAGTGAGAGGGTTAATAGATGTGGCCCTGACAGCAGTGAGGCTTGTTAAATCAAATGCCTGAAAGCCTAGAATGAAGATTTGGAACATGACAAGGGTAACACTAATAGGAAAACTATTCTTGTTATAGCAGGATCTTCATACCTCATCGCCTTTCTCTCCCAGAAGACCAGGAAATCCACGTTCCCCTTTGCTTCCCTTGGAACAAAGAAAATAGACATTGCCTGGTTTATAAAACACATTTTATCAAAGGAAGCAGTTTCAAGTAATGGATGCCAAAATAGCACAGCAGAGATTGTAATATACTCCTTGTTCTTTAACTCTAACAACTGCATCATCCATGATGGTTTAAATGCATATAAACATTTACACAGTTAACTTTGTAATCCAATGCACACTTGGAGTTGAATCCTACTAAATTCAAGAGAACTGTTTAATTTTCATTGAATTGCAGTATTGATGCCGAATGACAGAGTAAGAGAGATCACTCTGTATCAGAGGTGGGTTCCTACCAGTTTGCACCTATTCGGTAGAACCGGTTCATCAAATCTACCGAACCGGTTAGAAGAGGTTCCACCAGTGGACCCAGAAAGCAGGCCATACCTACAGAAGAGGTTCCAAAAATTTTTGAAACCCACCACTGGTCCTTGGATATGATTATTCTACACTATCATGCTCATATTTATAAAACTCAGTGCCTCTGTGAAAGGTAAGGATCACTACTGCATTTGTGGTGCAATCAGAACATTGCCTGTGTTGAAGTTGTTTTAACGCAAACCAAAGATGCCTTTTAAAAAACAAGTTTACATCATATTCTTATGCATGTCAGTGCTGTGTCTGAGGTAATTTAAGGTGGTTCTGACAAGTGTCGTCAGCATCTTCATATCCGGTCACATGGGCAGCAAGCCACTCCCATCTGGTCACATGGGCGGCAAGCCACTCCCACAAAGGAGGCCATACCCACAGAGTAGGTTCGAACAATTTTTGAAACCCACCACTGCTCTGTATATATGAATTCGCTCGTGAAAAATTTTCAGGATAATTTTGTACAGGAATTCTCCTTGGTACTTCATTGTTCCCGCATTTTCTGTAAAATGCAACATTAAGTATGAAGTAATTTTTTTTTAAAAAAAATCATTTGTCCACAATAAATCAAGGGACCAGAGTGTGGGGTCTAATCATATGAAAACGAGTCCAACAATAAGCTATTAGGACTGCCACTATTGCAACCCAGAGAATTCTTGTGCAGCTCAGACATTGTTATTTTGAAATCAGATCAAAGTGTAAAATCTGTGATCTAGCAGAGTCTATTGCCTTGCCCAGATTCCTTTTCTTACAATGTTTCCTTCATAAATTCTGCTCCTGTACAACCATCGCTTTAATTCAAAGCCTCTATGCCATTTCCAGAAGAGCTGATCAACTAGGACTGGTCACTTATTCTGAAGGGAGCGTTGCAGGAATGAGAGATGCACATAGTCTTTTAATCTGCCAAAATGTTGATTATTTCTGATAGTGATAACAATGTACTTACAACTTAAAAAAGCAACAACCTTGCATGTATAATTAAATAAAATCCATAAATGAGCAAACATTTTAAAAAGCCCACATGAGGAACTCACCTTTGATCCTTCTCTTCCTGGGATTCCTGGGGGACCCCTTGGACCAGGATCTCCCTTAATGGCACAAAGACAATGGCAGTTTTTTAAAAAGTAGCCTTGGAGAATGTATTCACACAGGAAATAATACTAGATATGCCTTCCTGACTTCAAGATCTTGCCTATGATAGGTCTGCAGCATTGCATTTTCTCCTCTGAGAAAAACAATCTGATCAAAATATCAAAAGATTTGGTGATTATTCTTCTAAGATAGATATTGACAAGTTGAAGCAGAGTTTAAGGGAGCATTGCTTTATTTTGGATTTTTGTTTATGAAGTGATAAATAGAATAGTATTCAATGTTAAACTTAAGAACTATTTGCAAGCAGGGGTCTTCTTTACTCAGGGAGCTGCTGTAAAAGTTGCTAAAACAAAACTTTAGATTTTGATAAGATTTTTTTTAGATAAGATTTTTAAAATGCATGTATGTTATACATGCAGAAAAAAAGCATTAGTCATTTTACATTTGTGTTGTGGCCCAGCAGGAGCCGTTGGAGCTGCCATCAGACTGCGACAGCGAGGGGCCCAATGAGATGGCTCTGGAAGACGTGGAGGACCATGGACAGGGTTCCAACTCTGAGCAGGGTGCAGAGAGGCTGGTTGGCCACCAGGAGGTGCCTGAGCCTTGGATCAGTGGGGAGGAGACAAGGGAGAGTGAGCCGGATGCCAGTAGTGAATTGTTCCTGGATACACGGCACCGAAGAGCTAATAGGCGTCAGGAACAGTTGCGTAGTTACAGGAGATAATTGCACTCAGCTGGTGGTCATTAGGCTCCTCTCCAGACTATAAAAAGACTACTCGTGAACACGCCCTTCTTGCAGAAGTCAACGCAGGAACGAATGTCGGAGAACATTGTTATGAGCTTGGCAGGCTGGATTGCTGTCAAGCCTTATCTGTGCTGGACTGCTGCCCAAGCTTGTTTGTGCCGGTTTGCTGCCAAGGACCTGTCTGTCTCTTAATTAAATGCCGTAACTTATCTTTGGCTCGGAGTGCGCTTTGGTGTGGAACGAGGGGGGTCAGAACACATTTGTGTAAAAGAAATACAACCCTTCAGTTTGGTGTAGCGGTTAAGGCATCAGGCTACAAACTCAGAGAATGTGAGGCACAAAGACAGCTAGGTGACCTTGGGACAGTCACTTTCTTTCAGGGTCACTGAGAATTGGCCATGATTGAATGGGAGATGGGGGGACAGATGGACAAAGTCATCCTCCAAACAGCAGAGGCACTAAAACCCAAAGGCACATGAAACTCTTTATCCTAAATAATAAACTCTGGGTTGACTTACCACTCATGGTTAATAAAAATTGTGGATGGTGAATTATGAATAATGAGGGCCATTGATGTAGATCTTCCATTGCCTCTAATCATCATGCCATCTATATGGGTAGGAGGCCATTGCATCCCAAAGACTTATAAGACTAAAAGGATCCAAATCACCAAGCCTATGAAAATGTGTTTTTTAAAAATGGGATAGAGTGCCCTCGGTTATTTTTGTTAGCTATAATTACTGATTGTACAGTTATAGAGACTAACTTGATTTTGCATTTAATAACTGCAGCAAGACTGCTGGTGGCGCAATACTGGAAGAAGGAAGATTTGCCTACTATCCAAGAATGGACATTAAAAGTAACAAACTTAGCAGAGATGGTTAAAATATCAGCATATCTCAAGGACCATTCCAATGAGAGATACAAATTGGAGTAGAGAAGATAGATTGACTATACTCAAAATAAATATGGGACTAAGAAATTCCAGATAGCTTATGATTAAGGCAACAAGGAATGACATAATCTGTTTAGAGTTAGCCTAGCAAAGAGGAGTTAAAGCTCAAATGATAGAGGATATTAATTTTTTACTTTTAAGTTTACTTTAGAATATTTTTGTTAAAGATTTATACCCTGTATTGGTTCTGGGAAATCAGAGGAGGAAAGGTTGAGAGGGGTGGGGTTTGGATAAACACTTGTAAAAGGTTTTTTTTTAATTTTTTTTAAAAAATGGGATAGAGTGGCTACAAAAAGCCAATTACCTTTAATAAAGAACTTATATCACCAAGGAGAGGAAGAGCCACCTGTAATTAAACACACTGTTAGATTGCTGCTTACATGATCCCAAAACACACCATTTTTTTCCTTACTGGATTTGTTTATTCCACCTACCCAGATAAACAGTGTACAATACTTGTATTAAAATAGAGCACTGTTTTAAAAGTTAATAAGTTTATCAGTTTATCCCTATTTTTGACACTGGGAGAGATGATCAATAATTGCAGAAAGCATCCTGATCTTAACCTGGCATTATATAATTTGTTGTGAGATTTTATTGTTATTTAAATTGATTATTTTCTTTTAATGCTGCTTTTCAGAAGTCTATAGTTGATTTTTATGGGCCAGACTGAATAACTTAGGGGAAGTATCTAGGAAAGTAGTTCAGTTGCTAGATAATGCTCTTAATAATTAGCTAGAATCATGACATTAGAGATAGAGGAGTTTCCCCAAGGAGGCTGGCTTTCAATCATCCACTACATTTTTATAAAACCGAAAAATTGTGCCCAAGGGAAAAAAAGAAAAAGAGAAGTGAATGCTAATTGCTAAACTCTAGTCTTTGCAATTTGACCTGGATGATTGAGAATCTCCATAGACTGAAGCTTTATGAATGATGGGATATAGTAGGGTGGCCTATATTTATTTGTTTTGAAATTTGTTTGAGGGATTGTTGGACATTCTTGTTTTTCCTTATATTCTCCTTTTCAATTTTTATATCTAAAGGTTTGGCTTTTTTAGTCTTATAAGTGAGCACCCGGAAGCTTCGATTGGTCCAGAATGCGGCTGCGCAGGTTATCATGGGGGCACCTAGGTGCTGCCATGTTACACCCCTTTTAGGCGGCCTGCACTGGTTGCCGGTTGTCTTCCGGGTGCGATTCAAGGTACTAATTATGACCTTTAAAGCGCTCCATGGCTTAGGCTCAGGGTACCTGTGAGACCACCTACTGCCACCAGTAGCCTCCCATCGTCCAGTGCGATCCCACAGAGTTGGCCTCCTCAGGGTGCCGTCGGCCAGACAGTGTCAGCTAGCGACCTCCAGGGGGAGAGCCTTCTCTGTGGGAGCGCCTTCCCTCTGGAATGAGTTGCCCCCGGAGCTTCATATAATCCCCGATCTCCGGTCCTTCCGATGCGCCCTAAAAAGTTGGCTTTTCCAGCAAGCCAGCCTGGCCTGAACAAAATAAAATAAATTATTGATCACTGTTAATTTTAATTCGAATTTTTTTAAAATTGTCATTGTCAATTTTAATTGGGTTTGGGATATTCTATTTAATTTTTAAAAAACTTTTGTATTATGTGTTTCTTTTAATGTTGTACACCGCTGTGAGTCCTTGGGAGAAGGGCGGCATATAAATCTAATAAACCTAAACCTAAACCTTACTAAAACTGTTCCCATGGCAGGACACACAGCTTCCCTTTATGCTTCCAACTTGTGAAGGCCAGCATTGCTACTTTCCTTTCTGTTTTATCAGGACTGAGCCTGTGGGATAAGTCCTTGGTGAAAGGGAAGATCTCTACAATTGGACTATCTTAGCAGAAGGTTCAATTCTACTGGTGGCACTTTATGATAATTATTTTTTTAATAGAGAAAACCTTGGAAGAGATACCTGCAAGAGAGAATTTACATTAGATAACATTCCCCCAAAAAACTAGGAAGAGGGTTGCAGAGAGGTGAGGAAGAAATTTAGTCTGAAATCCTTCACATTTTCCAATTTCTCTTTCTAACCCAAACCTGAATTATTCCAAACCCCTCTCAGTTTTGGGGGAGGATTTGAGACAAGGAATTTGACATTCTGCATAGCTCTAATTCTTGTAGTTGTTCATATAATATATCCAAGAGACCTTTAAAAGATGAGTTATGGGGGTTACCTCACTTTATATCTTTTCTAGCAAAGTAGGGGCCATTTAAGGAATTGATTCAAAGATAATTTCAACTCTTCAAATGCAAGTAATTGACTTTAAATATATATATACAGGTAGTACTCAACTTACAACCACAATTGAGCCCAGTTTTCTGCTGCTAAGTGAGACAGTTGCTAAGTTAATTTTGCCCCATTTTATGTTCTTTTTTGCCAGTTGTTAAGTGAATCTCTGCAGTTATTAAATTAGTAATGCAGTTGTTTAAGTGAATCTGGCTTCCTCATTGACTTTGCTTATCAGAAAGTTACAAAAAGTGATTGCATGACTCTGGAATATTGCAACTACAACGGTCATAAAATGAGTCAGTTGCCAAGCATCTGAACTTTTGATCACATGACCACGGGGTTGCTACAATGGTTTTAAATGGTTGTAAATGTGAAAAATGGTCATAGGTCACTTTTTTTCAAGTGCCGTTTTAACTTTGAATAGTCACTAAACGAACTGTTGCAACTCAAGGGCTACCTGTGTTCAAATTTTAGTGATTTTATATACATTGGCCTTCAGTGTAAGAGAGTCGAGTTAGTTTATATATACATACTGGGTCACCTGGAGGGCCTGGGATTCCCGGCTTTCCATCTCGACCTGGAATACCCTAAATGTACATAAAAACAGGGCAGGGTTTGTTGTTGTTGTATTGCTTTTGCTCAAGAAGATATTACTACCATATATTTATTATTTAATATTTAATAGCAATAGCAGTTAGACTTATATACCGCTTCATAGGGCTTTCAGCCCTCTCTAAGCGGTTTAAAGAGTCAGCATATTGCCCCCAACAATCCGGGTCCTCATTTTACCCACCTCGGAAGGATGGAAGGCTGAGTCAACCCTGAGCCGGTGAGATTTGAACAGCCGAACTGTAGAACTACAGTCAGTTGAAATAGCCTGCAGTGCTGCATTTAACCACTGCGCCACCTCGGCTCTTCCGTATTAGTACTTACATCAATGCCAGGAGTTCCAGGGGCTCCAGGTAATCCAGGAAGGCCTCTTGGTCCCTGTGGAGGGAACATTTGGAGCATCAGGTATCAAGGAAGACTTTCACAATAAGCCCAATGAAAGTCTTGACCCAGCTTTCTTATGAAATAACTTACTTGGAATCCTGGTGTCCCAGGAGGCCCTTTAAGACCCTGAAAAATAAAGCAATGAGTGAATACAATCATCATCATCATCATTGTAAAAGAAACAAACGGGGTTATTATTGGTGTTGAATACTTGCCCAAGTAAAAAAAACCCACCTGGATTTCAAAGAGAAAGAGCTGGATCTCATGTTTGATTATTCATCAGCACAAATGTATCACTTGAGGCTAAGATTCTTCTTAGCCAGATCTTTGATTTCAGCAGAATACGATATTGGAAATCATGATAGGAAGCTGCTTTCACCAGACAGATCATTGTTGAGCCTAGTTTAGTAGTCCCATCCATCCAGATTACTAGTTTCCCTTGGGGATCTTAGCAATAGCAATAGCAATAGCAGTAGACTTATATACCGCTTCATAGGCCTTTCAGGCCTCTCTAAGCGGTTTACAGAGAGTCAGCATATTGCCCCCAACAATCTGGGTCCTCATTTTACCCACCTCGGAAGGATGGAAGGCTGAGTCAACCCTGAGCCGGTGAGATTTGAACCGCTGAACTGCTGATCTAGCAGTAGCCTGCAGTGCTGCATTTAACCACTGCGCCACCTCGGCTCTAGTAGGGAGTAGGGAGCTTTTCTTGCTTTACTTAGAGATTCTGTAAATCTTTGCAATGAGGTATTCTACTCTGATGACATGGCTCCTTGTAAGTGGAGGGGGGGGAATATATTTTTTTTAACATCCATCCATCCTGTGCCGGCAGGCCTGGGGTTGATGAGTCCCCCTCCCCTCTCGACTGGTATGGCTGTGTGATTTTCGTGTATTTTAATTATGTGTACTGTTGTTTATGTTCCCTTTCCCCTTTGAGTTGTTTGCCGCCCTGAGTCCCTCCTGGAGAAGGGCGGCATACAAATAAACCAAAACTAAACTAAACTAAACTAAACATATCCATCCATCTCTGCACTCCTTTCATATGTCATCCCTATTAACATTTTACTGTTGAATAAAGCTTCTTAAGATATTGGTCACAGCTCACTCTGGGGTTGAATTGAATTGAATTTTATTATTTGTATGCCGCCCTTCTCCAGGAGGGACTCAGGGCAGCGAACAACTCAAAAGGGGAAAAGGGGAACATAAAACAGAATACAAATAATTAAAATAAGCAAGAATCACACAACCACACAAGTCGAGAGGGGAGGGGAACTCATCAACCCCAGGCCTGCCGGCAAAGCCAGGTTTTGACGGCTTTTCGAAACGCCTGGAGAGAGGTGAGGGTCCGAATCCCTGCGGGGAGTTCGTTCCAGGGGGCCGGAGCTGCCACAGAGAAGGCCCTCCCCTGGGTAGTGGCCAGATGATATTGGCTGGTAGACGGAACCCGGAGGAGGCCAACCCTGTGTGATCTAATGGGTCTTTGGGAGGTAATTGGCAGCAGGCGGTCTCTCAAGTACCCAGATCCAATACCATGAAGGGCTTTATAAGTTACGACTAGCACTTTGAAGCGTATCCGGAGACTGATCGGTAGCCAGTGCAGCTCGCGGAGGATAGGTGTAACGTGGGTGTACCCAGGTGCACCCACAATTGTTATTAGCAACTTAGAGGATGAATGATTAAATTCCACAGGCCAAGCAGTATAGCTATCAAAATACCTATAGCTCAGGCCATCTGTTAAAACCCACTGCTAGCAGTTTTTTTTAAAAAAAATATTATTTACTCAGCTATTACTTATTTACGAGGGAAGGTTACAGAAATTCATCTTTTCTTTTAGGGGGTTCTGGAATTTAACAACCCTTGCTGAAGAGAGCAGTTTACTATCTGATTTAAGACTTAAGGTAAAGGCAAATGTAAAATATACAAAACATGACGTTCATAACTTTATAAAATATACAGAGAATTTCCCACCCAGAACTACTCCTTTTCAAATGACATGCTTGGGAGAATAATATGACCCAAAGGGATCTTTATCCCTAAGTAGATATTTGCAGAAGTCTGCTTCTGGCTTAGTTGCACTCTGGGAAAGAGAGAGGAACAATTGCCTTGCTAGGCAGCAATATATAATTCCTTTATCTCCATTCCCTTGACAGTCATAAAATCCTAACAGCAACAACTTTATTTAGCCATTCTATTCAGACATGCTAGCAAGTATAGTAGTGGGATCAGACAAGACTCATTTTATCATTTCTTTACAAAGGAAAAGAAAAACACGCACACAAAAATCATATATTACAGGTAGAGTCATCCATATTGCATCTATCAAGCAAACACAGAACAACCGCCATGTTAATAATAGGATGAAAGGAGCAGAAAACAAATTTTATACTTACAGGTAGTCCTGGGGTTCCATTCCCTGCTGACCCTATCTCTCCTGGAGGACCTTGAACTCCAGGGAGGCCTCTTTCTCCCTGACAAAAGAACAAGCCTTTGTTTTTTTTAAAAAGTCTTCAAATCAAAGCATAACTCCAAACAATTAAAATACAGGATCCCTACCTTAGGCCCTCGTGGACCTATTGTCCCAGGAATGCCAGCCGGTCCCTAAAATAGAGGAAAAAAAGATGAAGAGAGAAGGCTTTGTATATTAGGGCAGAATGAGGCCACACAAGCAATTCTGGATGGCCCAAGAAGGGTGAATGAAAATATTTTGCTTCATGAATTGTATTGGGTGCCAGATTGCTTTTGGGTCCAATTTAAGGAGTTGGTTGTGACCTATAAATCCCTGTGACCTGACAAATGTGCGTATGACAAAAGCGCACTGACGAAACTGCGGCGAAACAACCACGACATCATAAACGCGCCCACAACAACGCACTGACAAAACCGCGCTCATAAAAGCGTGATTTAAGTTAAAGTAAGGGTTAGGTTCAGGGTTCTGTTTAGGGTTAGGTTTAGGTTTAGGGTTAGGATTCGTGACCCGTCAAAACCGCGGTCCACAAAAGCGCACTCGACGAAAGCGTGCATTTGACATCATCACAGCGCGAAAAAAATTAAAAATTGAAATAAAAATAAAATTAAAGCAAGCCGATTCACATAAAGGTAAGGGTTAGGTTTAGGGTTAGGGTTAGGGTTAGGTTAAGGGTTAGGGTTAGGTTTAGAGCGTTAGGGTTACGTTTAGCGTTAGGTTAAGGGTTAGCGTTAGGTTTAGCGTTAGGTTAAGGGTTACGTTTAGGGTTAGATTTAGGGTTAGGTTAAGGGTTAGGTTTAGGGTTAGGTTTAGGGTTAGGTTTAGGGTTAGGTTTGGGGGGTTAGGGTAAGGTTTTCGCTTTATTTTTACATTTATCGATCACAGCGCGATGTTTTCGTCGTGCTGTGATGACGTCACGTACGCGTTTTTGTCGAGCGCGATTTTGTCGTCTGCGGTTTTGTGGTGGAACCTTAGGATTAAGGTTAGGGTTATTCAGTTGTTATTACTTGTTCGTTGAAGGTGCACTTTTGTCGGCGTGCTGTTGTCGGCGTGCTTCTGCGCTCATTCATCAGCGCGATTTTGAACTCGCGGTTTTCTCGCTGCGGTTTCATTGGCACGCTTTTGTCAAGCGCGCATTTGTCAGTGAACCATAAATCCCTGGCCCTACTTATAGGAATAAGCTTTTTTTCCGATACATCAACCCATCCATCTGGCAAGACGAGGTATGTTGCTGATGTTGTCAATTAAATAACTTCAACTGGTAGGGCGTAGGAAGAGAGCTTTCTCTGCCCTTGCCCCTGCCATATGGAATATTCTCTCCCCGGAAGTGAGACAGGTCCCCATCTCTTATGGCCTTCCAGAAAGGAGTGAAAAAATGGCTCTGCATTGGGGAACTTATAGGAACACATAGTGGGGCTGGCTGGTGCCCTGAGAGCCTCCTTCACTTTTTGAACCAGTTTGTAACAGATTTTAATTATCCTTGCCTCCTTTTAAATTCTAAATTTTCTAATTTAAGTTTTATATGCTGTTTTTATATTTTAACATTTATTGTACACTGCTCACAAACTCTCCCTGGGGAAGATGGGCAGTTCAAAAATGTGAAACAAACGAACAAACAATAAAAATATTTTTGTGTAATTAGGAAATAATAAGAATTCTTATATTGACAGGGGGAAAAATCCAATTTAAGACACAGGTGTTCTATTGTGCAAAACCAAATAAGATATTTTATAATGATAATTATTTACTTCTGTTTTAGTTTCACAATGATTGATGCGCTAATTATTTATGAGAAGTAACAAAAAGAACCATGGTGGGGGAAGACTAGAAATGTGTAGAACTGAATAACTTGCAAAATTAAGTTATCTGCAGCTGTTTGCCTCAGAGAGATGTTTTCAAAAGGTCATTTACTTATCGCTCTGAGTTACACAAGCATATCTTTGAAAATACTCAGTGCTATGTAAAAGAACAATGGGTATTGTGTTTATGGAAATTCTCAATCATCCAGGTCATGGTTATCCCAAAGGGGTTTTGGGACATCAAAAGGTAATGCATGAAATGTTGTATGGAAGAAAGGATGATTTGCAAGAATAGAAACGTATGGAGAGATATAATAAATAGTGTTGGTGAAAACTAGTTTTAGCTAGGTTTCTTTTTTCTTATGTCATGCTTTTGAATTCTTTGACATATTATTTCTTTTTCCTTTCTCTACTCCGTGACCCGTCAAAACCGCGGTCCACTAAAGCGCGCCCGATTAAAGCGCGTACCTGACGTCATCAGCAGGGCGACAAATACGACCGCGGAGAAAAAAGGGCGCTTTAAAAAGCGCTTTTAAAGCAAGCCGATTCACATAAAGGTAAAGGTTAGGTTTAGGTTTAGGGTTAGGGTTAGGGTTAGGGTTAGGTTAAGGGTTAGGGTTAGGTTTAGGGTTACGTTAAGCGTTAGGGTTAGGTTTAGGGTTAGGTTAAGGGTTAGCGTTAGATTTAGCGTTAGGTTAAGGGTTAGGTATAGGGTTAGGTTTAGGGTTAGGTTAAGGGTTAGGCTTAGGGTTAGGTTTAGGGTTAGGTTTGGGGGGGTTAGGTTTAGATTTACGCGTTAATTTTAAGTTTACCGCTCACAGCGTGCTGTTTTCGTCGCGCTGTGATGACGTCACGTACACGCTTTCGTCGAGCGCGCTTTAGTCTACCCCAGTTTTGTGGTGGAACCTCTCTACTCTACCTAACATTGTTTGCCCTGAATGAAATAGTATATGCAATGCTGGTAATTCCACTTGAGGTCAGAATTTTTCTTCTGTTGATCTCATAGTCTTTTCTGCAATACAATACTTAATGGTACTTACTGGTTTTCCTGGAAGACTTAAACCGGGAAGCCCTGGGTCGCCTTTAGAACCTGGAGGCCCCTGCGGGCCTATAATTCCACCAGCGTCTCCCTAAGTAATATAGATGGAAACAATGTTAATTTGATAGGGTTAAGAGCCAAGAGCCAAGGTGGCGCAGTGGTTAAATGCAGCACTGCAGGCTACTGCTAAGATCAGCAGGTCAGCGGTTCAAATCTCACCGGCTCAGGGTTGACTCAGCCTTCCATCCTTCCGAGGTGGGTAAAATGAGGACCCAGATTGTTGGGGGCAATATGCTGACTCTCTGTAAACCGCTTAGAGAGGGCTGAAAGCCCTATGAAGCAGTATATAAGTCTACTGCTATTGCTATTGCTATTGATAGAAAGTTACAAGAGCCAGATTAATGAATCGTATTTAAATTAACTGAATTATTTTATCTCCATATTCTTCCTGTGTTGTCAAACCACTTGTCAACATAGGTAGACACTTTCTTAGCTATATTCTCAAGTAGACGTAGTCAATTAATTTTTATATCATCCTTGTTGTTGGATCTAAACTAGTGGGATTGCTTGTTTTAGCAAGATTTTTTTTTTTTAAAAAAAATCCATTCTAACTAGAAACTCTCAAAAAACAAAAGAACAAATCTCTGTTGGAGACTCCAAATATTGCAACCGTTTTCTGGCTGCTTTTTGGCAAAAGGGGAGGGGAGATGGCTATGCCTCGCTTTGCTGGAAAGTCCATTCCCAAAATGAATAAAGCTAAGACAACACGTGATGGCTGATACTAGACAAGAAGTAGGTCTCATTTCATCTGGAAGAAAATCAACTTCCAATAAATGTAATAATTTTATATTAATTTCACTGTAACCTTTAAAATTGCAGTATGGTGGAAATTTTTGGAGTGCTCCTTTTAAACATATGGAGAACCGAATGAAGTCAGATATTACTTTTGCTCTCTTCAGTTGATAGGTACTAAACTGTTGTGGCCTAGCAGGAGCCGTTGGAGCTGCAAACAGACTCCGACAACGAGGGGCCTTATGAGTCGGCTGTGGAAGAGGTGGAGGACCCTGGATAGGGTTCTGACTCCGAGCAGGGCGCAGAGAGGCTGGTTGGCCACAAGGAGACACCTGAGGCATGGAGCAGCGGTGAGAGCCAAAGGGAGTGTGCTCATGACATCAGGCTTTGGAGTAGTGACGAGGAGACAAGGGAGGTGGTTCTGGATGCCAGGCAACACCGGGCAGATTGATGGAGAAAATAGCTACGCAGTTACAAAAGATAATTGGACTCAGCTGGTTGTAATTAGGCTCCTCTCAAGATTGTATTTAAGGAGGGACTTGGGGAGGAGTCTGATTTGCAGGATTCAACTTCATTCATAATGCTGGAGAAGCTGTTATCTGTCTATGTCGAAGTCTGAGTTGCTGCCAAGGTTTCTGCTTGGGCTTTCAGCCACCGAAGTTTACATTTCCTGTTAATTAAAGTGCTGTGAAATTCCAGTTAAGCTTGTCTCAGCATTTGTTACTGGACAGAGGAGGGGGTTAGAACACTAAACTAATCCAAAATTTACCGTTCAATTTGAAACATTGCCTCAGTTTAAAAATATTCATTGCAGTCATTTTTTTTACAACAAATAAGATAGCAAAATATAGAATATTGAACCTATCTGAGGTGGACAAGATAAAACCCATACAGTAACTGGAGCAGATACATTGAAAATACATATAATTATTTGATATTGATTTAAAAATTACCTTTTCTCCTTTAATCCCCGGTTTTCCAGGTACTCCATGTTCTCCTAGTAAGCCCTAGTTAATTAAAAAGAAAAGTATATTGTCTTGGACTTTATATTAAAAGTGGAGTAATCCTGGAAAAATACTTCTAATATATAGTGAACTTCACTAAAAAATTTCTTTCTTGGAATGACAGGTTAAATTCAAAGAATATGAATTTTATTTAAAATATTTATGCTCTATAAAACAATGGAATAAGAAGAATTATGTTTATTTGTGGCTTAGGAAAATGGAAGATTAGCAAGACTGGTTTCCATACATTTATATATTATGCAGCAAGGCAAATATAATTGTCTAGAGTACAATATTTAAAGAGAAAAAGAATTTACTAAAAGATGGAAATCTGAGACAAGTAAAACATTACCTAATATTTAAAGTGTTTTCAGTAATTTTATCTTCTTTTTTCTTTCTTTTTTATATTTTTAAATAACAAATAGTTGAAATTTTAACACTAAGCTGAAAGATTTAAATTCTTACTTATATTGTTAAAATAATATAATATACTTAAATGTACTTTCTAATCAAAATATACTGAGTGCTAACTTTACAATCTTGATAATTCCTTTGCCAACTTATTATTATACTATAGAAAATTAATATTTTTATTGTTTTCTTTTTGTTTGTTTACTCTTTCTTTTAAAATAATTAGTACATTTAAGACAGATATAGCATAAAACATAAGCACTAAATTATCTTTCCTTTTTTGCAGATGGTGCTAGATATTTCTGAGGCAAATGAATTGTTTAAGACATTGTAATCTGAACTTGGTATTATTAAAATGATCACAAAATCAGATTTTGTTTATCTGACATAAATTTGTTTTTTAATTTGCTTTCAAAGCATGAGACAAAATTTTTAACCTTATGTATTGAAAGGTTTTAATGAAGGAAGCAGACATAATTGCATGACAAAAAGTTTTCCAAGACAACTTTGCTTCAACCACATTGACTTCATTACCTATTCTTATTTTCTTTTTATCTCTGTCTTTAAATAAAGGAACATAAAACATGAAATAAATTAGAACATATCTAAATAAATGGTCCATTTTTTAGAGTTCTATTCAGGTTTATATTAATATAGAGCTAGATAAAGTCATGAGAACAGATCTAAAGCAGAGGTGGGTTCCTACCAGTTCGCACCTATTCGGTAGAACCAGTTCGTCAAATCTACCGAACCGGTTAGAAGAGGTTCCACCAGTGGTCCCGGAAAGCAGGCCACACCTACAGAAGAGGTTCCAAATTTTTTTGAAACCCACCACTGGTCCTTGGATATGATTATTCTACACTATCATGGTCATATTTATAAAACTCAGTGCCTCTGTGAAAGGTAAGGATGACTACTGTGTTTGTGGTGCAATCAGAACATTGTGTGTGTTGAAGTTGTTTTAACACAAACCAAAGATGCCTTTTAAAAAACAAGTTTACATCATATTCTTATGCATGCCAGTGCTGTGTGTGAGGTAATTTAAGGTGGTTCTGACAAGTGTCGTCAGCATCTTCATATCTGGTCTCATGGGCGGCAAGCCACTCCCACCCGGTCACATGGGCAGCAAGCCACTCCCACAAAGGAGGCCACACCCACAGAGTAGGTTCGAACAATTTTTGAAACCCACTACTGATCTAAAGGCCAGATGAACCTAAGACTGAATTTGGCACGTCCATGCGGAATCCAATATCAAAAGAAAGATGCAGGTACATGAATTCAAGAATAGTTATAAATTTCAAATAAATAACACAGAGAGATCAAAAGCTTCAGTGTGGGAAATGAAAAATCTGGAAAGAAAACACTGAAAAAACATCTTAGCAATGTGACTGCACAGAAAGAACTGAATATTTCAAAGTTATGTATTTAAGAAGCACTTTTTCATTTAACAGATAATATGTAAAGGGAAAAAAAATCTTGCTAAGCGATATCAGAAATACAGAAGTAGGACATTTCAGAATCTGTCTACTGTTCCTGACAGAAGTAAGAATTGACCACATGGCTTGTGTTATTGGAGTAGTGAATAGGTAGTATATGAAAGGAAGTTGACCTGAAAATCAGGGAAGTGTTTGCATATGTACTTGGAGTTATATAAAATCAGTTTTAATTAATCACTAATGGATTAAACCATCTAATATTGGTTTCCCCATCTGCCAGGCAATGAACTGTGGGTCTTAGCAGCATTCAAGCCTCTAGATGCATTATTCTGGAAAAAAATGCTTTTTGAACGAGAGTGCTAATAAAAATATGCCAATCTACATTTATTCTGTAAATTCTAAGATAATGATTAAGGCTGACCTTCTTAGTAACAGTACAAAGATGCAAAAATAGAATGGCATAGTCATAACTACCCAGAGACATAAGGCTACTAAGGCCTTCTACAGTAGCAATTTTACAGGGTCACCTAGCCATTGTTATGGTGATATAAAGACTGTCTGCCTTGGTGATTTATTTCCACACTTGATGGGATGAGTGAAGCCATAAATAGTTATCATGGAACACCCCGGTATGCCTAGTTCTAAATCTTTGCACATTGATTACTTCTCTCATATGCCTTGCAAAAAGAGATCACCAACAGTTTAAAGGTGGCGCAGTGGTTAAAGGCAGCACTGCAGGCTACTGCTAGATCAGCAGGTCAGCGGTTCAAATCTCACCGGCTCAGGGTTGACTCAGCCTTCCATCCTTCGGAGGTGGGTAAAATGAGGACCCGGATTGTTGGGGGCAATATGCTGACTCTCTGTAAACCGCTTAGAGAGGCCTGAAAGACCTATGAAGCGGTATATAAGTCTAACTGCTATTGCTATAATATTATTATTTCAGTGACTTAATATTTTACTTGAATAATTCTTACAAAGAGCAGTATGATACTTGCCATTTCTCCTGGAGAGCCTCTGGGGCCAGGTGGTCCTGGAAACCCCTAGAACATTAGGATAAGTATGACATTTTTAGAAAAGGGAAAGAAACAATAGAATATAAATATCTGTCGCTAAGCTAAAATTCTCGCTTAAGTGAATTTTGCCCCTTTTATCACTTTCCTTGCTGCATTTGTTAAGTGAATTACTCTAGTTGTTAAATTAATAACCCAGTTGTTAAGTGAATCCTGCTTCCCCATTGATTTTGCTTGTGAGAAGGTCCCAAAATGTGACTACAGGAGCCTGGGACACTGCAATCATCATAAATATGAGTCAAATTCAAAGGTTACCCAACCTCTGAATTTTGATCACATGACTATGGGGATGCTAAAACGGTCGTAACTGTGAAAAATGGTTATAGGTCACTTTTTTCAGGACTGTTGTTGTTGTGACTCTTCTGTAAGTCTTTTCGGGATGCAAGATTAATTATGCAGCTGGGGCTCGTTAGGGGTATATTCTGGGAGATAAAAGGATGGATGGTGCCATGCCCTAGTTGCAGGAGTCAATGTTCCTTGGTTCGTTCAACATTGATTGATCATCAGTCGTGGTCTATGTAAGATACACTTGGAAAAGTGCTTGTTTTTTCTGTAACCCTGATTCGTAGAGACTTTGGAAGAAGTGCTTTGCTTTCGTTTTGTTCAACTTGTGTTGCCGTAAGAAAGATTTGTTTTTCATTCTGTTATCTTCAAGCAGAGACTGTAATTAGGTTTATTTTGGCTCGCAGCCAGTCTGAGCCGAGAACTGATAAAGAGAGTTCCTTCTAAGTTGTTTGCCTGTCGTCTGTTTAACGAGTGGAGAAGGGGGGACAGAACAGTTGTAACCCCAAATGGTTAAATAAAATAAATGAACTTTTGCAAATCGAGGACTACCTTGATTAATTTTCAGAACTGTCCTCACACTTCTCCACTTTATGAGAAAAAAAATGAGAATTAAACAAAAAAAAAAAGGCTTTTCAGCCGTAGTGTCATTTTTATAAAATGTTCATGGCATGGAGCCACTCCTGCCTCTGAAATCGATGCCTCCCTTCATGTAATCTAGTCATGAATGAAATAAAATGCATGTTCTTTGTTTGGGGAAGACGTAGCATTCTAAACTGCTGTTCCGACAGGCCTAGGGCTAAAGAACCGTGCCCCTATCTCGAATGGTATGATTGTTGCACTTTTAAATTATGTATTGTTTTGTGTTGTTGTCAAATTGTTTGTATCCCCCCTTCCCTTGTTTTGAGTTGTGAGCCGCCCTGAGTCCCCCTCGGGGGAAAAGGGCGGCATACAAATGAAATAAACATAAACATAAACTTTAGTTTAAGGTGGAAATTCTGTGGGCCTCCAGATGTTGCTGAAATACATGGCATTATTGGATGGGGTATTTGTTTACTGTAGTTTAGCACAGCACTTCTCTTGATAAACTTTGAGAACTTCTGACAATTATGATAATTTAAATTATGATAATTTAAAAGATTGTAGGAGAATAAAGCTGTCACTATCTTTAAAAAGTGGAATGAGGAAAGCTTGGAAAATATAGGTGTCTTTATTGAACAACAATCTCAAAGATATTTCCAACTGTACAACTGCATAAACGTATGTGTTCAATTACAATCAGGTTGGATTTTAAAACTGTTGTGGAAGATAATTATGAAATTTTATACATTTTCTATATTGTTTCAACTATTATCAGATTTAAATTTTAAAATGCTAGTAGGAATACTATAAACATTTATATGTTTTAAATATATTTTGGCATTTTGTACAGGTGTAGTTAGGAAAGATACAGATACAGAAACATACATAGGTTTAATTCATTCATAGGACAACAGAAATGGCTATCAATAGTGTTCCCATTACTGGAGAAATTTTTACACTTTTATAATTTACATACCGGAGCTCCTGGATTTCCAATAGACCCTGGAAGACCAGGCTCCCCTACTTCACCCTAAAACAACATTTTAAGAAAGGTAAGTTATATATCTTTAGAGATGAAATTGTAGAGAGGTTAAGTTTATATACTAATGACACACTACAGTATGTTTCTAATGTCTATAGATCAATTTTACTCTAAAAATGGAAGTGAAATCACTTTCAAGCCAAGTAGTTTAACTCCAGAACTTGTTGGTATAATTTCTTTGCAATATGATCCCTATGGTGATATACTAGTGGATTACTTCTATTTACACAAGCAGGTTACCCACTTATTGTAAAGGTGGCCCTTGTGATCCATGGCTTTGCATAAATGGGGATGACAAATCAAGATCAAGACAACCTTATTATCTATGGTAAGGCTTTTGTGTATTTCCAGTTTTTGGTTTGTAGCTCTGGTTATTAGACAATTTTTGAAGTGTTTTCTTTGCGGATGTGCAAATGCTACGTCTACTTTTGTCTAGAACTTGTTATGTAAAAGTGATATAATCAGTCATTATAGTTCCCATAGGGCTAAAATTTAACCTTGATGTTTGGGAACTGCTTGAAGCATAGGGAACATGCCCCAGAATAAGGATAATATTGTGTTGTGGCCCAGCAGGAGCTGTTGGAGCTGCCACTAGACTCCGACTGTGAGGGGCCCTATGAGTTGGCTCTGGAGGATGTGGAGGACCCTGGACAGGGTTCCGACTCTGAGCAGGGTGCAGAGAGACTGGTTCACCACCAGGTGGCGCCTGAGCCTTGGACCAGTGGGGAGGAGACAAGGGAGAGTGATCTAGAAGCCAGCAGTGAGTTGTTCCTAGATGCACGCCATCGAAGAGCTACTAGATGTCAGGAACAATTACGCAATTACAGCACTCAGCTGGTGGTCATTAGGCTCCTCTCCAGACTATAAAAAAGACTGCTTGTGCACACGCCCCTCTTGCAGAAGTCAACGCATTGACTAAAGAGAACCGTTGTAACTAACTTGGCAGGCTGGATTGCTGCCAAGGTTTGTCTGAGTTGCTGCCAAGGTCTTTATCTGTTTGTTTGCTTGGCTTTCAGCCACCGAGATTTTGGTCTTGCTATTAAAGTACATTCTAGTTAAGTTTGTCTCGGCTTTCGTTACTGGACGGAGGAGGGGGGGTCAGAACAATATTGGATATAATTTATCACTTTCACCGAAAGTAGCCATGATCAATGAGTATCATCAGTTAATAATGAAGAAAAGAATCCTTGAACATTTGCCCAGATCAGTAATTAAGGTACTGTCATCCCTTTACAAACACTTTTGGAGCAAATAAATGCCTTGATCTGTAAATCTGGCAAGATGAAATTAATTTATATTACATGATAATTGAATTACATATAGTAGTGACAACAAATTCAGCCGCCAAGTCTGTCAGATGTTCACAACTGGGTGTAGCTTTTCTATAAGGCCTATACATTTAAAATCCAAGGCAACAGAGTTCCGAAGATGAAAACAATATAATTTCAGAAATATTTGCATAATTGGAATCTAAAGCATAAATCCTTATGCAAATATCCCATCTGAAAAAAAATAGATATGAAAGAATGCAAGTGCAACCAATAGGAACTGATTTCTCCAAGATATGGATCACTTTCCAGAGATAATTGTCCAAAGTAGATTACACTGTATCTTCCTATAACTGCAATTACTTGGGTATGTTGATAACACACAAACTTCACATTTTATCTACAAAGAAATTTTAAATGTATTGTTAAGTATTAGAAATACTCACAGGTTCCTGTAAACATAAAAGGAATTTTGAGCTGTACTTACTGAATCCCCCTTTTCTCCTTTTTCAGAAGGTTCTCCCTGTGACACAATACAAGTTAAACTCAATGTTTATCAGGACACTTTTACTCAAATCCAGATTTGCTCTCTGTTTCCAAAGGTTTTGGCAAGAATGAAACCCACTTTCAATTTCCAGAAATGCCATATAAAAAATAAGCCACACAATCATAACTATCAATAGCAATTGATTACTTACTTTTTCTCCTTTTGCACCTTTCAATCCCTTTTCATCTCGAAGACTCTTTCCCAAAAAAGAAAATAAAGATCAATTCTTTCTAATTTATTAACAAATTAGAGATCAATTTCTCCAAATCTTCCTCTTTATAATGGTCATCCAATATTCCTTTCATGAGCAATTTACACTATATAATTGCAATCTAAACACTGATGAATCATATTTAGAATAGCAATGTGTGTGTGTGTGTGTGTGTGTATGTGTGTATGTATGTATGTATATGATGTGAGACAAAACCTGAATAACCAAAGACCTACATACTAACACCCGCGAAAACCTCAGAAAACATATATATGTGTATGTATATATGTATGTATGTGTGTGTGTGTATGTATGTATATGTATGTATGTATGTATATGTATGTATGTATACACACACACACACACACACACACACACACACATATTTCCAAATGAATGTAGCTGGTGTATTTCAAATTACTTCAAATTGAAAAAGTATTTTAAAAATCAAGGGTAACATACCAACAGAGTTCAGTATTGCTTATCCTCGATGTAAAATTGTATATATGTAAGTATGTGATACACAATAATTGTGTGGGAAGGGAAGGGTTGTATGAATGATATATTGGTTCAAAATGTGGTGTCCTGGATGGAGTAACCTATTTCAGCAGAATAACTTCTATATTGATTGCTGATTATCTTTCTCTGTTCAACTCAAACTGCAGTGGTGGGATTCAAATAATTTAACAACTGGTTCTCTGCCCTAATGACTATCTGGGTAGGTGAGGCTCGGTGATCATGTGACTGGGTGGGCGTGGCTAACTCAAGGTCACTCAGGTCGATGAGCGCTTCGCCTTAGCTGTTACTGGCGCAGTTGGTGGCGCAGTGGTTAAATGCAGCACTGCAGGCTACTGCTAGATCAGCAGGTCAGCGGTTCAAATCTCACCGGCTCAGGGTTGACTCAGCCTTCCATCCTTCCGAGGTGGGTAAAATGAGGACCCAGATTGTTGGGGGCAATATGCTGACTCTCTGTAAACCGCTTAGAGAGGCCTGAAAGGCCTATGAAGCGGTATATAAGTCTACTGCTATTGCTATTGCTGCTATTGTTACAATGTAATAAGGGTTAACCGGAGAGGCAGTTTATGTAAGCAGGGCAGTAAAGATTAGGCTAGAAACAACACTAGAATGTTTCCTTCCTGCCTTCCTTACAGGATTAGCCCTGTAAAGTGGGAAAAAACAAAAGGAGATTTCTTCCAACAATCGGTTCTCTGAACTACTTAGAAGGTTACCAACCGGTTCTCCCGAATAGGTGCGAACTGGCTGAATCCCACCACTGTCAAACTGGTAATGTTTTTCTATAAGGTAATACAACTATAACTCACTCCCACTTACTCTGGGGCTGTCTTGTTTGACTAGAAGCTACCCATCCTGTGTGATCATTCGATAGAGGTTGTTCAGGATCCTCACCCTCTGGGAAATCAAGGAGATCAGGGACCAGAGGCTAACCATCTCGGTGGTGGCACTGACACTATGGAAGAGCTTAGCTTCTCATTCATTTTTGGCATTTGGAAAAATGAACAACCTTATCCTATTTCATAGGTATTTATGAGTTAATGGTGATGATAACGGTGCCTTTTGTTTTGTCTAAACGTTAATACTGTTCAGTGTTGTAGCTGTGACAGCTGCATGAGAGGAGATTGAAAGATGCTGGGGTTTTGTGTTGTTATATATTATATATACCCCTTGCAACTGGGTAGCATACAAGTTCATGCAATAAAAATATGAATAAATGTATGTATATGTGTGTATATGTGTGTGTAAATATAATGTAACATATAATATAACGTAACATAACATAACGCAATGCAACACATCATAACATAATATAACATAAGGGCAATTGATTTTAAAATAATATATATATATATATATATATATATATATATATATATATATATATATATGTGTGTGTGTGTGTGTGTGTGTGTGTGTGTGTGTGTGTGTGTGTGTGTGTGTGTGTGTGTGTGTGTCTGTGTGTGTGTGTGTGTGTGTATGTATGTATAGTTTTCATGCATATATTTGTTAGATTTTTTTTAAACCTCCAGAATTTATTTCAGTTAAAATTGATACCTTTAATTGCTAGGTAAGCAGTATTAAAAATAATCTATTTTTAAGAATATTAATAACAGTTTTCCTATCTGATCTTCCTGTGAATAATAATCATGCAGGTATAACAGTTTCTAAAATTCAAGGATGTTTTTCTTTTAGGTAAAAACATTATTTATTTTAATGATTTGTTAGTATAAACAAAATTCTGGATATTAACAAAGCAAATTGTTCACGATTAATATTATAACCGTTCTTAGCTTAATTTATTCATCTCCGGTCTTGAAAATTTGGGTCACTGCTGCAACCTGAAACCCTGGTTCCAGAAAGTCTAAGTACTTAAAACTGAAGTTTAGACTGGTAAATCATCTTCCTAAATACTAAACTTAGCGCTTCTTTTCTGGAAAGTTGTTTGCTTGAGAATAAATCATTAAATATTTTGCATTGGACAGCTGAAGGAAGGAGTGTATTTGTACACTACATGAGGGTTAAAAGATGATTAATTTCTTGAAGGCGAAGCAGCTGGCCCCCATGTTTTGCCAGAAGATATTAACTGGGAAACATGATAAGACATAGGAATTTGAAAGGTCTTATAATTGTAAGAAACATGAATCTGGCAGACAGATGCGTATCATATCCTGAGGACCTCAACTTGGGTTCATATCACCTGCCACAAACTTAATCTTAATAGGAATTAAGAGGCTACTAAAATATGCAAAATATACCAAGAATGATCACAAGAAGTAAGTTATACATAATGAAGAAAAATGCCTGGATATAATTAATTTTCTAGGTACAAAAGATTAAATATAAAGCAGCTCTTTAAAAAACTAAAGCATGGCAGTTCAATCTATTGCACAGTTGGTATAAAATACAACAAAAGCTATTGACTTGTATAGGTGCCTAACAATCCAGAAATATAGTGATCTTTGGCAAATTTGTTTCCACGCAGCTGGTCATAAACTATTTTTCCACAGACTGAGGAAATGAGCTCATTCATACAAATGTATGATAAAATAACTCAATTTTATTTAATATATTGAAAAAAAAATATCTAAGGTTAGTATATTGGTGTAATTAGTAAAGCACCATTACTAACAGTGGTGAAAATAGAAAGAGGCAGGAAATTAGAATTTGCCAAAAAGAAACGGCGAAAGTACTAGAAAAATAATGAAACAGAGATTGGAAAATTATAGCTATCAAAGTTTATTACAGCTTTGATGGCACTGAATGGATCAGAGGAGCAGAATGGTTAAAATTGCAGTGATTTTAAGCAAAAGATAAAAAAAATGCAAAGGGAATAGATAGCTTATTTTGGAACACCCACCCCCCCCGTCCAAATCAAAGGAAGTATTATTCTGCTTGATCACCCATCCTTAGATATTCATGCACAACTTGGTCACAAAGTTAAGGTGGAAGAGTCACCTCAGTTTAATAAAGGTTGAAATAAGGAGTTACTCAGAACTGTTCTGAGACAATGATGTAAAGTCCAAACTGGCAATCTATTGTTATGGATTTTGAAGAGCTGAGGTGGCACAGTGGTTAGGGTGCAGTACTGCAGGCCACTTCAGCTGACTGCTATCTGCAGTTCAGTGGTTTAAATCTCACCGGCTCAAGGTTGACTCAGCCTTCCATCCTTCCGAGGTGGGTGAAATGAGGACCCAGAATGTGGGGGCAATAAATGCTGACTCTGTAAACTGCTTAGAGAAGGCTGAAAGCCCTATGAAGCGGTATATAAGTCTAATTGCTATTGCTATTGCTATTGCTGCCAAACATTGATAACAAAACTGAATTTGTAATAAGTAAAAATAAAAAGCCTTGGAACTCCCCTTAATTTGAGATAATAATACAGAGATGAGTTAGAGGAAAAAGATAAGAAAGTGAAACTACCAAAGTTTGTAGAGCAGGGGTGTTAAACTCGCGGCCCCTCGGCCAAATGCATCACACGCTGGCCATGCCCACACCCATTTTAACAAAGGGGGAAAAAGTCACAATACATCACGTGATATCAATGTGGTACCGCAAGTTTGACACCCCTTTGATACTCTCCTGGTGTAGAGTATATGATTAAGTTTGTCTAAAATGTTCCTGAACATTTTTAGCACAATGCCCTGGGATGTCAAATTTATGAGTGAGTGAGCGAGCGAGAAAACAAGCAAGGAAGTAAGTAAGCAGGCTAGCTGCTGGATTTAGCCTGCAATACTTAACAACATAAACAATTGAGCCTCATACCTTCTAGGATTCTGAGAAAAGGTCAACTTCAATACCTTCTTTGAATACACTCACTTCTTGTTGAATGACCAAGTTTTGTTCAACAAAGCAAAATAGTTGCTAAGTGAACATATGGGGGGGGGAGGAGAGGGACAGAGACTGGGAAGATCATTGGTTGGTGCCACTGATCCGAGGTAGCGCAGTGGTTAGGGTGCAGTACTGCAGGCCACTTCAGCTGACTGTTATCTGCAGTTCAGCGGTTCAAATCTCAAGGTTGACTCAGCCTTCCATCCTTCCGAGGTGGGTGAAATGAGGACCCAGACTGTGGGGTCAATATGCTGACTCTGTAAACCGCTTAGAGAGGGCTGAAAGCCCTATGAAGCGGTATATAAGTCTAACTGCTATTGCTATTGCTATCTCATTTAGATAAAGGTTTTTCATGCAGCTATGCCAGCATTACTCCCACTCCGGCATACATTTTTCTCAGGTCCCAAAGCACACATTGGTTGAAAAATATTTTTTAAACTACTAACACATTTGTGAATGGTCACTAGTTGAAATTGTCATTAAATGAGGAATGGATGTATTCATAGCTTTGGAGAATTGAGTTCAAAGGATAGCTGGGAAGTTGAACGCATTGTATGACTTTTGCTACAGAATGGAAGCTACTATAAAGTTCCCATGGAAGAGCTCTATTAAGGCTCCAGAGAAAGAATACAGATGCAGAACATATCTTTTTTTTAATAGAAATATGAAAGGATCATATGATCTTTTTTCAAAGAAAGCAAAAGGGACGGTTAAACATGGTGAAAGACAATCCTTTGCTTCTGGAACATGAGAAACAGACTCAGAGTCAAGCCAAGACGGTGATTGAAGATGTGTCACATAGTTTATTTAGGTAGGCAAATGAATAGTAAACGTTTGAATTCACTGTGGCAGTAACAGATGTTAACCCAAGAGATGACAAGAGAGCTTGTTTTTAAGAAAATCAAAAGGCTGACAACTCTTTCAATGAATTAAAGCTAGGTGATTAAACATTACAAAGCCCCATTTCTGAAAGACTAATTGAGCTAGGCAGATTATACAGTCATATCCAAATGATGTAACCTGTTCACTTATTTTGGGTTAAAA